>NW_009706384.1:10876-20924 GCF_000703405.1 Apaloderma vittatum | reverse complement strand
CTGGACACAGGATCCCAGGGGCGGTCTCACCAGGGCAGAGCAGAGGGACAGGAGAACCTCCCCAGCCTTGCTGGACACACTTTTCTTAATGTTCCCCAGGATCCCACTGGCCCTCTTGGCCACAAGGGCACGTTACTGTCCCACGGACAACTCACTGCCCACTGGGACTCCAAAGTCTTTCTCCAGGGGGCTGCCTTCCAGCAGGACAACCCCTAATCTGTGCTGGTGCCTGGTGTTATTCCTCCCCAGATGCAGGACTCCACACTTGTCCCTATTAAACTTCATGAGGTTCCTCTCCAGCCAGCTCTGCAGCCTGTCTAGATCATGCTGGATAGCAGCACAGCCTTCTGGTGCATCAGCCGCTCCTCCCAGTTCCGTATCATCAGCGATCAATCACTTTGAGTTGAAATTATCACCCTTTGCAAGTCAACAGACCTTTATGCCACACCCATGACCCCAAACAGACCTGAGCAGCAAAGCCTACCCTTCACCATCATCCAGGGAGGAGGGGAATAAAGTGTGAACATAAATGAAAGTGCTCCTGCCAATTCCAATTCCAGTCCCTTGCTGGTTCTTGTCTCCTGCTCATGCTGAAGCTCACAGAGTGCTAAAATTAAACATCTGATCTGGTAAAGGTATGTAACCGAAACACAATCCAGCATCTCTAGAGGGCAAGGCATCATCAGGATGACTCTAAAGCTACAGTGTTCGTCGCAGCATTCCAGCATCATGACTCCCTTCGCATGCCAGGAAAAACAAAATCAACAGTTTCCCTAATAACAAAATGTCTGGGCTTGAACGCTGCAGCATGAGATTCTATCTCTCACCCCGGGCAAGTCAGGAACTAGATGATCTTTGATCCCATTTTCCACTATTGATTGCCACCATTCCAATCCGAACCATTTTACGTCTCCGTGAACATTTCTGCCTGCGTAACCAAAAAAATCTATAAATAAAAAGTCAGGAGACGCAGCAGCCTGCTCTGTGATGCACAAATGAGCCACGTACAAAATGAGGGATAGGGATTAAGAAGCAGTTTCCTTTCAGCAACGTCTCTGCAACTGCCTCTGAACAGAAAGGGACGGTTTACAAGGCGTCTACTGAAATATTTTGTACACGCACCTAAGTTTCAGAAAGGCTTTCACAGAGATGTTGTTGCCAAGACAGTGAGGGCAAGTCAGAGCATGGTAGCACATGTGCTGCAGTAAGAGGGTTTAAGATATTGGTGCCCTGGAAACGGGTAAAGCCAGGCTTTCGAAAATCAGCATCATGAAGAGAAGTTAGTGACACTACCGCTGATGATGGCAAAATTACTTCTAGGTTTTCAAAACTCAGTTAGAGAAGGCACTGACTGGCCTGACCTAATTCACATGTAGCCCAGCCACAAGCAGGACTGAATTAGCTCCAGAGTTTTCTTCCCTCTGTGCCTTTATCCCACGACACTTGCACTGCATGTGAAATGGAAGAATCGTCTGCTGCAAAGGGACCACGTTTTACCCAGTTTTACCCAGTAGCACCAGTCTAAGCCAAAACATTTGGAGGAACCACAGGGAAACTCTCAAATCTTCACAGAGGGTTTTAAAGAGCTCGTAGTAGCACGACACATCTAAATTAGTTTTCCTCCCAGGAGTCCCTTTGCAAACCAGGAGCGAAGTATCATTAACCCAACAGATCTGCAAGGGTCTGCTCAGAAGAAGACAACCTAAACATGAGGTCTTCTCTCAGGCACATGTATATCAGGCTAGATGAACAAAGTTTGGTCCTCAGGAGCCCTCTTCTAGTGTTCCTAGTGTAGAAGAGTCTTTAGGCTTAATGCAAGCCAGAGCTGCCAGGCTTTTTTTGGGTGGTCCCAACACTTCACCTGCCCAAAAGTACTCTGCCCATCCACTCATGGATGCAATTCCCAATGAAATGTTACACGTCAAGCCCCCAATGTCATCGGTTTAACTGAAAGCTGGATTCGTGCTTCATTCCTTATCATTTTCCCAGGTGGCCTGATGAAGAGGAAGGTCACCAGAGGCAATGGGCAAGTCACCTCTTCCAACCCCAGCTGCAGTTCTGATGCAGAAAGAGCAAAGGTGACTTTTGGTCGTGACTGACATACATGTCCATTGGCATAAGCATCTTAAATTGACTCTAAGGTGATTAACAGAGCAGAATTAGCACAATGAGCCAAGGGAATTAAAGGCAAAGAGCTGTCCTTGAGCCCATACCATGTCTACATCTGCCAGACGAAAACCTGCAGTCCCAAAACTCAAGTGGAAGCATAAATAGGAAACGTAGTCTCAGGTTGTACATTGAGTCAAAAAGCTCAGGAGGTTCTGTGTGCCCACACGAATATCACCGAAAGATCCCTAAGCAGCACAGGAACGAGTGCTGGAGTTTTCACTGCAAAGCATTCTAGGGACAACCTCCAGTTTCTCTTTAGCTTCCTTTTCACAGCTGCTCTGTCCAAGACAGCCCCATGAGATGCTCCTTGAGGGCTCACTGCTGCACAAATTGCTGTGAAGGGCTTTTCTGCCACTGAAGCTACTTGTAAGTAACCAGACACGTACCAACAATTCAACTTTTCCTGTTCAGCTAAGCCAGCCTGACACCTCCTTACAAGGGGGCTCATTTCAAATTCAGCGTGGCCAAAAGAAAGCTAAGAATTGCTCTGTCTTTCTCAAACTTTCCCAGCTGTGTCTCTGCTCCCTCACCCTGGCTTAGTGCTACCACATCTCCTGTCAGCACAGGTTTGCCCTTCTTTCCCTCATATCCAGCCCACGAGCAGACCTAATCTCATCTTCTCTACCTTCACTTCCCTTTTTAATCCACCTCCAAAGGAGCTCTTTGGCTTCTCTCTCCTTGAGGCTGTGAGCTGCTGCATACCTGCCACCTCACCAGTGAAATCACACCATGGTTTAGGGGTGGGCTTGGCAGTGTTAACGTTTGGGCTCGAACTCAAAGGTCTTTTCCAACTTAAATGATTCTATCCCACCGCTGAACAAAATTTGAATTGTTACAGGGCTAGAAGGCATCTTGCTGTCCAATTTACCTCTTGCAAACCGGAGTTACCCCACCGGGGGCCCGCTCCGGCTTCTGACAATCCCGCGAATGTTACGTAAACCAGCACAAAGTCCACCCGCTTCGACGGGCTGGTTAAAGTCAACCTTTCAGCTCAGTCCAATAATCCTTGCACAAACATGGGAATATTGACACGATAAATAGAAAAATTGACCTCTTGGCTTCCAGCACCGGTAGCCCCACAAGGATTGCTCCTATTAGAAACGCGTTGCCTTGGCAGAGCTGACCAGCCCCAGCCCTCAGGGCCACGTGCACATTAAAAGTTGTGCCAGGACGCTGACTTTTTTCCTGGCAGGGCCACTCTTCCCAAATGTCCGAAATGACTGGAATTTCCGCGTGGCTGATGGAGCGCTGTTTATTTTGCAATAATCCTCGCCGGTTTGATAGGTTTGTCAGAAAAGCAGGTTACTCACCACCGTGAAATCTTTGAAACGGATGACTTGGAGGCCATCTGCTCGCCTTCTCCTTTTTTCTTTGACTGCACCTGAAGCAAACAAACAAAGAAAATCTTTCATTTGTTGGTTCCTGGAAACATACATCTCTCCGTGCATGTGGGGCCAGCGCGACCAGCTGTGCAAAGACAGTCTTATTTACAGCCCCGCACAAAGCTCGGGTGACCTTGAAGGCAGGGTAAGGGACAAGACCAGCAGACCCAGGGAACTGCCACAAGTAGCCGAATCTCTAGGTCTCTTTCTCCTGGTTCCTCTCTTGCCATTCAAAGTCTCTTAGATTCTGCACTTCAGTGTGTAAAACCTCACTGTGCACAATGCTAACCTCCCACAGAGCTATAAAATCTCCCTTTGCTCTTCCAGACCCAAGCTACTTCGCAGTCCTTATCCTGGACCTGCAGACCCTTATCCCTCCCAGCTGACTTATGGACACTGAACTCCAGTCATGCTAGAAACCCACCTTTATGCAGGATTAAAAGGATTTAGGGAGAAGGGAAGGAAAACAAAGTCCTCTCTGATAGTTTTGCTCCTTGTCCTTCAAGCAGGTCAAACACATCTGCAAAGGCAGAGTTTGAAGTACAATCCCTTGGAAGCTCTTTTTTTGGACGGGGCAGGCCCTATGTCGCAGGGCAAGTGGGTGCGAGGAGAAATGCTTTTCATACAGCAGCATGTACAAGGGCATGTGGAGAGTGTCTGGCAACTGGACCACGGCTTATTTCTGAGAGGAAAAACAGCAGGAAAGCTCAGGTGGCAGAGGTGGGCAGGTGGGGGATAAGGGACAGGGCTGATGTCTTCTCAGACCACAGTTTAGGAGCCAACTGCAGGAAAGTTTCTGAGCAGCCATCTCTATTGACTCGTGAGGATGTCACACCTAAGGACTCAGACACAGCAAAATACTCCCAGTCTCTCATCTGATCATGCTCAGCGCTTTGCCACGTTCCTCAGACTTAACCAAGAGCCCGTTCAAGAAACCCAAAGCCGTCCTTTCCGCATCCCAGACTTCCTCTCCAGTTACCTAAGGAGAGCGGCACCCACCTCTCGCCAGTTCCCACTGCCAGCAGGGCTGGAAGGCTGCAGAGGACGGGCCAGCAGGTGTGGTGTCTTCGGAGGCAGAAGCAGAGCCGAGGATGGATCCTGGAGATGCTCCGTTCTTGCAGGGTGCCCAGCGAGGGAGGACAGTCCCTGCCTGGCGCGCCTGTGCCCTCTTGTGGCTTCCTCACCAAGCTGCAGGAGGTAGCAACAAATGTCCAGAGAAAGAAGAGAGAGGTTACTCTCCCCTTGCTAAGAACAAAGATTTTTGTATTGCCTTTTTTTGACACAGACCATGTAGGACCTTAATAAAATAATAAATAAATTAAATTCTATTCCTTTCCGGAGGCAGCTTTCCATTCAAAAGCTGTAGCAGGACAGCTCAGGAGCCAAAAAGCCCAGAGCAACTTCAGTTGCCTGAGCACAGCGAGCAGCCCACTCCGGACCCATCAGGGAAGGAGCTTTGAGTTTGGCAGGAGGAGGACAGCACTTCTATTTACTCCATCTTATCTGCTGTTGCCCCTGGCAGCTGCCTGCCACCTCCTCCTCGCAGTCCCCATCCATCCATAAAATCGTTGAATGGTTTGGGTTGGAAGGGACCTTAAAGATCATCTAGTGCCAACCCCTTGCCATGGGCAGAGACACCTCCTGCTAGACCAGGATGCTCAAAGCCTCATCCAGCCTGGCCTTGAACACTTCCAGGGATGAGGACTCCACAAGTGCTCCGGAGAACCCATTCCAGTTTCCCATCCATCCATCCATCCATCCATCCATCCATCTTTGTTCTGGCTCTGCCAGCAGCAACCCCAGCTCCCACCCCTGCTCTACTCCAGCACCAGCAACAAGAGCGCAAGCGGGATGGGCAGACGTCACCACCCCAGTGGCAAGCGAAGCACGGAACACAGCATCAGCCAAACTGGATTTTTCTCTTGGCCACAAAGCACTCGCACCCCGACCAACCCAACCCCAGAAGGGCAACCAGGCCTTTACAGAGGTTATAGCAAATGTTTATTGTCCTTTAATAAAGAGCAGGGTGCAACCATCCTGCTGTTAACGGAGTGACTTCGTATTAGTTTACAAAATTGCTCTCTCTGCTTTGTTTTAAATGCAAGACCACCTTATACAACGCATTTGTCTAATTGCTTTCATCTCAAAGTGCTTTATACAAAGTGACACTGGGGTAAATCCCACAAACCAAAACCTCTCCTACACAGAGAGATCATCTCATTCCCAGCGCTGCGACGCAGCCACGGCTGTTGTGCAACGTAGCAGCTAATGGCACAGGATGACAAGTAGATGTCAAAAAAAGTTGGGGGGAACAGATACAAGGAGAAACTGCCAGGGATAGAATCCACCCGAGTTGAAATCTGCAGCCGGGAAAAAGACGTTTCTGTTTTCCCTTCTTGAAAAACTGATGTCAAATTACCCCAAGTCACCAGACCCCACCAAAATGCAGGTTTACCACTAGCTCAAGACCCAGCCAGACGCTTACTCAAGGATGTATTTTCCAAGCTTTTACTCCCCACTAGAAACACATTCCTTTGGTGAAGAGCAGCAGACGCACGCCCTCACTAGGGCGAGCAGCAGCAGTTGGGGCACTCAGCTGTGGGAAGCAAAGAGCAGAACCAGGGCGTTACCAACCCGGACACGCAGGTCACAGCCCATTCGGAGCCGCGGGAGGTGGATTCAAAGCTCGTACGAATTGTCAGGAAGGTGTTCTCCCAGCTTTGGGGATGACGACTCACGTTTCATGGAGCTACTAACCCTTGGCAAACAATACCATGTGCCACGACAGGATAAGGAGGAGCGAGGAGCCACGCAGCGTGCTCAGTGGCCGGGAAGCGCATGCTCATAGGGGTCTTCTGCAGAAGGTTCTCAGGTCTGTTGTGAAGTTGTCCTTTACTGGGTTCCAAATTACAAACTTTTGTCCTTCCCATCTATGCCTCCTTCCCCCAGACAAAACCACAGCAGCTCAGTTAGTCTTCTTGCACTAAGATCCAGAGTTTCCTGCTGTAGCCTCTCCCAGGAGAGGGTGAAACTTAGTGGAGCCGAGGATGGCGATCTGGTTCTGGGCACCAGCTTGCTCAGATGGGAGTTACGACGATGGCAGAGGGACAGGACAACATGCCAGTGAAAAGTGCAGATGCGCCACATGAGATGAAACCTCTAGGGTGGGTGGTGGCTGAGCAGTCACTGAAAAAAAGGCTAAATTGGCTACAAAACACTGTCACGGCTTTAACACAGTTCTGTACGGACAAGCTTGGGCCTGAGCTCAAGCTCCAGCAAACCTCTGTTCTCCAACGGCTTCAGTGACATCCTTCCCCGCACCCAGAGCCCTCCCGTGCACACAAATCTGCCTCAGATCTCCTCTTTGGGGAAGTCAGCCCAGGAGAGGCTGGGTTTCCCAGTGGACATGCATCTCCAGGTCTGATGTAATGCTTGGGGAGGAAACCTCTGGCCTCAAGACCGCCCAGCCTGGATGTGCTCCTTCTGGAGACAGAGAACCCAGCCTGTGACCACGGTTTCTACCTCAGCAAGGAGGCCAGTGCTGCCCAAAGCTACCCTGAGAGCAGGAACAGCTCAAAGGCATCTCTCTGGGAGTGAGGTTTGCGCCTAAGAGCACCACGGGGGACTTGTGCACCAAGGATTGTCACCGTCCATCAAGGTCTGGATCTGTCTGCGACAACTGCAGCAGATTTTCTAGACCAGCAGAACACATCCTGCACCGAGGCCAGCTGCGAGGTGTGTTTTCCCTGCTCGCTTTCTTCTGCCCAAGGCCGCAAGCGCACAGCTCCAGCCGTTCCCCCAGCCTGGATTAGCCAGCGCCAAATCGCAAAGCTCCAAACAGAAACAAATCCCTCTTTGTGACTCAGTTGGCAGAAAGCTTCTCTTGCGGGCTCCTTTAAAAGGAGCGAGGAAGAACTCGTGGCTCTCCTCCGTATGATTATCGTGTGCTGAGAGCCTTTACAGGAACTCGAGGGGAGTAGGTGGTGAGCGGGACCGAGGTGTACAGCCAGGCACCCCGAAGAACGTGTGTAACAGACAGACAGACAGCCAGCATCTGTCCTGAAAGGTTTGCTTACAAAGGTCCAGGACTCCTGCCCTGCACAGGGCTGGCCTTGGATTATGCCAAGCAGACTGCATATAAAAACAAAAAGTTAGTTTTTTTTTTTTAAAAAAAGGATATACACTGCATGTAGGAGACTCCACAGAGGACAGTCTACAGACAGGCACCCCGAAACAGCCAGGGCCAGCCCAGCTGCATTCCAGTCACAGTTAGAGAAGTGGGACAGCTGAGGGTACAACTTGTGCTTCTCGCTTCTTCGTCAGCTTCAGGCAGAGGGAGGGTGAGGACAGAGTAAGGCCGGCTGCAGGAGAGGCACCCCGCTCAGCTCTTCAGCCAGCTGGGTGGGACAAGCCCTTGGTACAGGAGCAGTTTCCTTCCATGCTCAGGCCTCTGCTCACATCTCACTGGGATAAAATCCAAGTTTGGCAAGAGACATCTCCCTCCGGAGCCGCATCACCTCCCAGTACATCAGCTCCACTGCAAGACAAAATGGGTGTGGGGGAGAGAAGGAGGGGGAAAAAAAAGAACCAAAACCCACTAAAAATCAGTAAGCAAGGCACAGCTGGACATCACCTCACACTCCGCTCTGCTCTCAGTGCAGCCCAGCCAGGCTCAGCCCCAAAGCCGGGGAAGCAGACACGCTCAAGGGTCCAGCAGGACAAGCCCATCACGTCACCCCTCACCAGCTCCACCCCAGGGCAAAGCTCCCAAACAGCTGATGAGCAAGGAACAGGTGCATCTATCCCTCCTGCTCACGCCTCTCTTTGCAATTTAACTGTTCCTCAAAGACATGGGGGAGTTCAGGGGACCCCGAGACGGCCCCGTTCCTGTCACACCTCTTAATTCCTCCCCATGTCCCACAGACAGCACCCGCCACCGCAGAGCCAGCTACCGTCCCCTCTTACCGTCCTGCCTCACCAAGCCCTGCTGGATATAGCGAATGTAGGTGAAAAAGTTGCACACCGCTGTGATCTGAGGACAAGAGAGAGAAAAAGGAGTCAGCTACAGAAATGCTTTGCCTGTCAAGAGGCTAGCACAGCAGCCAGCAGGAGAGCTCCTGGTGCTCAGCACCCAAGAAACAACACCACACAGCACCAGATGGAAAGAGAGAGGAACAAAGTCGGTTAAAAAACCAAGTAAATTTTAAAAATATCAATATTCCAGACATCTGCAATCCCATCCTAAGATATTACACGATCCCTGAGACATTGTGGAAAAGCTTCTATCTACGGCAGATTTGAGACATAAGTGATCACCACTTCACGAGGCAGCCAAACCTGTGATCTTCCTTCAAAGAGCAGTGTTCTCTGACTGAATGAAAACTTTTGGAGTTAAAGGTTTGTGCAGAAAGCGTGTGTGCAGGGAGGTGAGGGTGTTCGTGCCATGTTAGAGAACTGTGGTGTAAGTGACAAAAATTAGTCACCTTAAGTCCATGCACGAAACCAGCTTTTTATCTCAGAAAGTCACATGTTGCAGGATCAGCTCTTCTGGTTATGGAACTCAGGAAAGAATAAACTCCTGAAGTGCTCCATTGAATCAGAGCCCCAACAGCAACATTAACAAATCATTCACCTTCTCCCTTCCCTCCAAAGAAAGGACGGCTTGTTCTCATAACCAAGTCACTGATCTGCACTGGAACAGCAACATGAGCCAGCATTTAAAGAGCAGAGAATTACTGTGTTTAACAAAGGAGAATTAAAAAAATCATAATAAAGCAAAACAATCAAAGCCTTGTATTGAATCAAACCACGGAAAGCGAACACATCGAAGTTGCCTGAAGGAACGTAAGGCAGAGCACCAGGGCACGAGGCAGGGCTGGAGATCCACGTTCTAGTCATTGAGCAGGAGTCACCTCGACTTCAGGACCAAATCAAGCCCCACAGGTCTCTGCCAGCTTGAGGGCTCACCCAAGAACTCCTCTGTTCCCAGGGCTCAGAACAATTCTGGAAGGTCAAGGCAAGCTGAGAAGGTGGAAGACTCACCCTGGCCCTGCAGGATGGTGAAATGTAGTAGTAACTGCCAGAATCCCCCAGCATGATGCGGTGCTTGCAGGTCCTGGGAAGGCCGCTCAGGGCACATTTCCTGCAGACAAAGAAAAAACACTTCAGCCTCCAGCAACCAAGGAGCACAGCGATTCAATAACCTCGAGACTATCTAACCTTTAAAAGGTTTAATTAAACCTTTTCAGGAAATCAAATCACTCGCAGTAAAACTCAGTTTCAGAAGAGTTAAAAGTGGGAGCTCAAAAGCCAGACCTGTGTCAGCACAAAGAAGAAAAAGTCTGGGCTGACAAAAGCCTTTTGCTCCTAGGAAGATTCCTAGAAAGATTCTAGACTCCTCAATCTGAGGTAGGGTTTAGACAAGTAGGTCTGTAGGTCCCAGCTTGGGGAGGGACCCCAGCTTTCTCCTCTCTGGTCCACAGCATGTCTCAAGTTGC
>NW_009706384.1:9816-10845 GCF_000703405.1 Apaloderma vittatum | reverse complement strand
CTGCACAAAGATTCAAATATTGCCGAAAAAAAAAAAAAAAAAAAAAGAAATCAGTGTTTTATAGCTGTGAAACACAGGGGAACAAATTCCTCTTGGGTTCTTTATTGCCAATAGCAAAAGTCCTTACCATCCTGTCTGGGTGGAAATGAAATAGGGTTAAAAAGTCAGCTTAGTTCAGGTCCAGCCCCAAAGCTGCTAAATTGCACTAAGTTAGTAACTTGTTAATGGATTAGAGATCTTCAATCGCTGACTAAAAAAAAATAAAAAATATAAATACTTCGCTTACATTACAATTTGTGACTGGAGCCCACTGTGAAGACACAAAAGCAAAAACCAAAAACAAAAATATAAATCAAAAGGAAACCAATAAGGATAAACACAGAATGGGTTGTTCTTGGAACTCATGGAACACAAAATGCAGAAGAGAGTGCTAGGAAACCTGCAGGAGAGCAGCATTTACTGTCACAAGAACACCTTCATGTAGAAGATGCTCTGCTTGGGGAGGGAAGAACGACGAGAGAGAGCCTTGACTGAACTTAAATTCAACAGCTGAATAAAATCCCCATCTTCAGCTGGAATATCGTGTCCCTCCTGCTAGTGCTCCTCTCTGAGGCAACCTCAAAGTGTCTGTCAAGTGAGATACAGTCTGACTTTCACCACAGGTGGACTTAATGCTTCCACCTCCTTCAGAGAACACGAAGCAAGTTTCTACCTTAAGGGGGGAAAACAAAACAACCAAACCAACCCCTCAAGGGCATGAACACATCATGTCCCAAACCAGTCACCGACAGAACATCAGCTGAGCTGAGCTAATTCTCCTTCTCACGTTTAGAGCTGAGCTGAACTCCCACTGGCCGTTGGTCAGGAGAACACTCAGCTGAGAACACCCAACCGACCGAGCAAGGCCTGGCCAAACTCCACACGACGGCACAAAAAGACGAACAGCAAGGAGAGGAGGAGAGCTCCTTACTTCGGCCCACCATACTCCTCTGCTGACACCTTCACCACGGGCACCTGGGAAGCAACGGG
>NW_009706384.1:9161-9785 GCF_000703405.1 Apaloderma vittatum | reverse complement strand
CTCTAGGGGGAGTGTGTTCTGCCCCCCAGCCACTCGCACCAGCTCCGACAGCTGCGGCAAAGAGAAACCAGGCATGAATGTACACACACAAAAAAATAAACACCCCTCCCCAAAGGTGCAAGGTTGGTGCCGCGCAGCTTTTGTCCTCCTTTTCCAGCACTCACCTCCTGCTTAGCGAAGTCCAAGCAAGGTCCTACATCTTCTCGATAAATTCTGTCCAGGAAGGAGCAGGATTTATCCAAAGTTGGAGATTCCTTCCAGGCCTGGAACTCAGCAAATAAAATGGAGTCGACCTGCAGCAAGTGTCCGAGAGGAGCAAGAAGAGAGGAAGTGGGTGGAAGGACCGATACCATATCAGAAGATATCTGTTACCGTACAAACTAACTACAAAACATCTGCCTGGGCACCTAGAAATGCTCAGACATCTCAGAAATGTCTAAGAGAAGCCAGCTTGGCTCCAAGGATCTTTCATCTGCCACCCATCAGCAGTTCTGTGCCAGACTGGCACAGCCATACCAGGCTTATTCTGCCAGAAACCTGCAGGCACCTCTCTATCCCACCTTCCTCCAAGACAGGGCAGCAGCTCTGCTGCAGGAAAGCCACCACGCAACCCGCGAACGGCCC
>NW_009706384.1:3892-9146 GCF_000703405.1 Apaloderma vittatum | reverse complement strand
GAGGAGAGCGGCTGAACGGCAAAGCACAGCGGCAACAGCACCCGGGATGCAGGAGGCAGATCCCTTCTGTAAGGAAAGGATTGCGACAGGAAAGGATGACTTGGGGAAAAAACATATTAATAAAAATTAATGGTTATTTTGGAAAGCAGGACTATGTTCGACGAGCCCCAAGTATGAGCTCACAGGGTGTGCCAGTCCTTTTAAGGCCACTCCAAGCCCAGATCTCTGGTGTTCAGGGAGTCACAGAAGCAACAGGAACACTGGGCAGCCACCCAGAGCCAAGCTGAGAGTAGGAAAAGAAGCCTCTTGAAGGGAACTCGAAGAGTAGGAACAGCTTTTCCCATTCTAATATCTGCTCGTTGCCCTTTGCAGGTGTGCCCACGACCGTTATCGCTGCTCAGCAACACGGGAGCCAGGGCACAGCTTGCTTCCATCCCCTGAGCCAGCAGGAAGGTTGCTCCCTCCATCCCTGTCTGGCTAAAAATATTTCAGTCCTGGAAAGTCTCTGGGAGCTGACATTTAAACCTCAGACTGATCATTAGCGGAACCACCAACCTGACCGACAGGGCATCTCCTTAAAAGGCCAGCAAATCCTGTTAAAGCTGCAGAAATGAAAGCCAAAAATGAACGAAATCTTGCTGAGCAACAGAAAGAACACAAGTGAACAAAGCTGGGAAAGGTCTGCATCCTAGCACGCTCGCTCTACGCTACGGAGACCGCTCACCTGGTCCCAGGAGACAGCTTCAGAGCCACAAGATGGAAAAAAAAAAATCGAGAGGAAAAAAAGAAAACAAACGAAACACAAAACCAAACCAGATGGAGGTTGGTGTAAAAGGAAGGTAGAACTGAAAGGCTGGAAAATGCAAGAGGCAGATGGGTCCCACCTGTCCCCAGTGCTGTCCAGGAAAGGTTACCTGCCGTGAGGAGGAGGAAGCATCTGCCCCCAAGGCCTGCCAGCCCGGCTCATAGGTGATGTGGACAGCTTTCCCCGGCAGGATACAAAGGAGCAGAGAGAGAAGAGCGGGAAACCCAGACTTTTGAGAGCAGAGGAAGAGACAGACAGTGAAGGAAAAGGTTTAGAGACACAAATAAGAAAGGGAGTTAAAAAAAAAAACAACCCAACCCAAAAACATGAGACAAACCAGAAGATATAAAGGAAGGCTCAAGGCCTCCAAGGAGCAAAGTGTTCTGCCTGGGACACGGCAGGGCCTCAAGCTACACTTTTTGACTTCAGCTTGAGGTGCAAAAAGAGAAGTTCTGTTGGATTTAGGCTCAGTTTAAGACGAGGCATGTTTGGGGTTTTTTTTCTTCCACAGAGCACCAACTCTCTGGATTCAGGTTCCCTTCTCCCACCTCTCACATAGGCCACTGAGGAATTAAAGAAATGGAAACGTTTGCAAAAAAACACCCCACTCTGGATCTATCAAATTCTTAGTCACTTTAGAAGCCGTAAGCCCTGGGATGTTAAGCCCCAGGATATCTCCACCATGTGGAAGTTACCTCCACAAAGCAATGACAGGTCCAAATCTTTATGAAACAAGTCGCAAGAGCCAGCATTTCTCTCAAGATCATCAACGTGAGCTTTGCTGAGACTGAGCCAAGATCAGCAAAACGAACCAACCAGTAGGAAAAAGTTCTCTCTGCTCACTGTAGGCAGACAGTAACTTCTACAAGACAGTCAGTGGTTCACTGACCCGGGCTCCCAGTCTGGAGCTGCTCTGTTCTGACTGGAGGAATGGTCACAGGACCTTGAAAAGATTAAAACCTTCTTTCTGGCCCCCAAAGCAGCTTCTAGCTGACTGCATTTCACTCCAAAATCCAGCATATCTGGAAGGTTCCCTGCTTGACCATGACAAACCAGTGCATCAGGTCATCCCAGTAACCAAACTGATTTTTTTCCATTGGTTTTCCTTCTGACACAGCCTTTGCTTCTCTCTGCCTGTGATCAGAGTGAAAGATCTTCATTTCTGTTGCTATTCCTCTCTCAGGACAATGGCTACAGCCAACGTTGCCTGAAGGATTTCATCCAAACTCCAGCAACAAGAGCACCACAGAGAAGCTGACAAGGCACATTCACTGATCACACTGCCAAAACCAGAGGTTCCCAGTGTTGCCAGCGCGCTCCTGTTTGGTGAAAATATTAATTTCACCAGCATTCATTTCACAAGCAGCCCTTCTCCATGTGTTCTCACACAGGCCAAGCGACCAGGCGCTTCCGTGTTCCCTCAACAATTCCTCATGACAAGAGGCTGCAGCTCTCAAAAAAAAATCACTAGGGAGACACATCTGCCCCACCACATTCTCACTCACTTTCATTCTTCCTGATCAAGTGCCATAAACTGCCTCCTTTTTGACCCCAGGACAGCTGTGTGCACATCTGGCTAGTGGAAAGTTCCCAAACGGAAAGGTCCTGCTAGCAGGAAGAAGAGTTTCTTACACCCATGGCCACAGCAGGTGGGGGACTATCAAAGGATCATCAAAGGGAATTAAAGAGGCTTTGTTTAAAAGATAATTCACAAAGATAGAGCTTTGTATGTTTCTCTGCCCAGTTCCTTCCAGCAAGGAAGGAATTAAGTATAATTAATTAAATACATGCTCTGCAAAGAAGAGGAAGAACAGTGATAAAGTGACAGAGACTACAAGTTGATGGAGGTGTCCTGGTGTCCAAGAAACAACAGCAAATCGTGCCTGAGTGACCTCAACTGCCAAGGTGCAGCAGAACAACTGGCTGCTTCTCAGCAGCTCGTCACATCTTCACTCGCAGCACCGCTAAGCCCTGGTTCTGTCCATGCCCTCCACACATCCCTCAGCTGTTCCCTCGAGCAGTTTTCCTGACGCAGCATTCAATGTGCTTCCCACAAGGGGAAATCTCCACAACCCTCCGGAGCTTGCCTCAGCACAAATTTAGGGAACGAGCCAGATTAGAGCAAAGACAGCTTCTCCCAATGCCAAAACCACAGAGCTCTCCAGGAAGGCCGAGTCGGAAGCTGCTCAGCTTCCCGAGCACGCCAACGGCAGCAGCTCTGCGGCCGATGCGGCAAACGTCCCTCACCCACCTCTTTGTGCTCGTGACTGACGGGCTCTGGTGTCACGTTGTGGCTGGCAGCCGAGACCACTGCGCTGCTGGTGCTCTTGTGTCGCCCGTGGCCCTTCCTGAAGACGGTTTTAGAAGGGCTCTGGAGCTGAGGGTGCAGCTCCCGGTTGGGAGAGGAAGGTGTGGATGTGATCACCAGCGTCTTCAGAGCCGTTACCTCCGCCTGCAGCATGTCGATCTGAGGACACAAGGCGAGGGTCAACAGCACCTTCAGCAAGTTGTTCCTGCCCCACCAAACACTAAAGCCATGGGGAACCAGTGCCAAGCCCAGACACGAAGGTTTTTTTCTCCCAAATGCCCACCATCACCCAGAATTTTAAATAGAGCAACCATTTGGGAACCCATCTGCTCCTCAGTCTGAATACATTTTGCCCCGGGCTCTTTTTAGACCAAATAACCCAGGAGAAATTTCTCTCTCCTCAAGTAAGGAACAAACTGAGCAGCCCTCTGAGGAAATTCCAACTCCCCAGCTCCCTGCTCCAACCATCCCCACAGCCGGGGCGATTAAAACAGCATCTCGTTCGTCTGCGGCTCCCCGGGCATCTGGTTCTCAAAGGGGAACTGGATCAGCAGAAGGCTGCAAGGACGCCTTTTTTCCCCACTCACTCGGGGTCTGTTGGTGAGGGAACAGAGGAAATCCAGCAGCTCAGGCACTTCACTTTCCTCCAGCCAACAGAGCCAGGCTGGGCAAGGACGGTACCAACCCATTACAAGAGATCAAGTCGCAGAGAGCGCGGTTCTCACCTTTCCCCGTGCCTCCCTCAGCTGTTTCTCTGACGCCGCCTGTTTAGTGTTTGCTTCTCTCACCATCTTGTGCGCTTCCTGGACCAGAGAGAATTTCAGTCTGCCTGTCGTAGCCCCAACTCACATAAAGCCACCGGAGCAGGCCAAAGCTCTGCCCTAACACACGCTCCAGGCAAGCAAGCAGAGGGACAGACATCACTGCCGCATCCCAGGGTTTTACTCTGCCAGCTGCGAAGAGCCTTCCCTTAAAAATCCCCAGAGCCCAGGGCCTGGAGTGCATCCCCCTTCTAGGACTGTAGCTGGTTAAATCAGAGTTTAGCTGGCTGAGTCCAAGGTCATTTCTTTCAATGATACGAGCTGCTGCGAAGAAAGTGAGAAGCAAGGGCCTGCTCCTTGTTCCTCTTGGGAACTGCTTTAAAGCTGAGGCTGTGACATTAGCACCCACTTGTGCTGCATCCTGGCTGCGTCTGTGTCCAGTCTGACATCCTTGCGACTCTGACCTGACTTGGATCCCCTGGCTTGGCTTCCTGACTTGACCTCAGACCCCCATTTTCACTGCAGGCTTGCTGGCTTGTCACCAAACTGTCTTCTGGCCATGACCCAGCCAAATCTCCAGGAGGGGGATGCTCTCTTGGCCCTTGCACTCAGCACCAGCCTGTGTTTCAAAGGTGCAGACAGGCTCTGGCTTTCCTCACGGCCCAGTCAGAGCCACAAATTAGAGCTGCTGGTAAATGGGATTTTGCCAGGATAGTGTTTGGAAAGAATCATGTTAGAAAAAAACAAAAAAACAAAAAAAACCCAAAACAACAACCAAGAGGCTTTCCTGAACACACACGGGAGCAGAGTATATGAGGACATCCAGCTTGTTCCACCCCAAGGAGAGGATGCCATGAGCCAGGGAACCATCTCTACTAGACAGCAGCTGCTGTCCAGACCACAGAGCAGGCACAGGAGGGTGCTCAGCTCCAGCTACAGGCATCCCCACATCCCTTTTTGCTACCAGATGTACAGACCCATAACTACTGTGCTCCCTATGTCATCCCACAAATGCTAGAAGGGCAAAGAGATGCATGCAAATACTCCCAGGAGCAGATACAAGCCCCTGCTCAGAGGCTTTGCCTGCAGCACTGCCCGAATCTGCTGCTCTTAGTGGGAAAGATCAACAGGGGGAAGGAGGAAACTCTGGGAGGAGATGGCTGGAAGTTCAGAGAAAGACTGCCTTAAAGGAGTTGGATGGAAGCTCAGCTTAAGAAATGATGGGAAAAGGAAGAGGGTGGTACCTCAAAAAGGCTGGCTGTTAACTCCTCTAGTTCCTGTTCCAGTTGTTCTCTAACTTTTGACAATCTCTCGCATTCTTTGTCCTTCAGCTTCAGCTCCTGTTGAGGAAATGGAGACGAGACACGTGAGCTCGACTCA
>NW_009706384.1:0-3861 GCF_000703405.1 Apaloderma vittatum | reverse complement strand
CCCGCCGCCCCCGCCCCCTCCCTGCCCCCCACCTGCCAACCACAACCCTTCCTCCCCACCTCAGCATGGTTCCCCAGCCCAAAATTCCTGTCGCTGACCTCTGTCCCATGCTTCATGGCACCAAAGGCACCCCTCCCATGAGCTGCAGCAGGCTTTTCAGGCTGGAATCGTTCATTTGCTGTTAGCAGGGAGGCTCTGCAGCCAGCGCTGCCTGTCTCAAGCTGCTGGGTCTTACCTTTTGTGCTCTGTGCAGCTCTTCCTTCAGGAATTCGGACCCCTTCTCGCGGATCTCCACCGAAGAGCTGCGCAGACGTGACACATTGATCTGCTCGGTGGACTGGGTCTCATCCACACCTCCAGCATCCTGACATCCAGTCTCTGGCTCGTCCTCGCTGCCTTTGGACGGCATCAGTGGCTTCCAGTGTCCCACAGCCGGTTGCTTCTGGCTGTCTTCCTCAAAACTAGCCTGGCTGCAGGGTACCAGCACACTGAAATTTTACAGGGGGGCAATTCACAGCCTTCCTCAAACACTCGTGACACATCCACCTCCAGCCTCTGAAGCGAGACAGGGAGATGACGATGTACGAAGCAGCTAGGACTGGCTTACTGGACCTGTTTTTCTCAGCTGCAGCACCAGTTCCTTCACAAAAAAGTGCCGGACACACAAAAACTTAGTAGGCAACGCAATGCTATCAGCAACTCCTAGTTTTACCCTTCTCAACCAGCACATCCCAGATACTATTAAAGCAGAACTAAAGGCAGCTGCTGCAGGAATCCTGTTCCCGCCTGCTTTCAGAGAGAAACAGACTGCAGCTGGCTCGTTCAGGACTCCAGTATACACCCAGTAGACCTAAGTACAGAGATGCGGCTTCCCCAACTGAAGGAGAGTAGCAAGAAAAACTTTGTACAGCTCTCTCCCTCCCTAGAAATGCACAGACCCTAATTTTCTCCCCACCACCCCTGCTTCACCTGTTTTAACCTGTTGCAACCCTGGTGTTACCTACAGCGCGTGTGCCACCCCTTCTTCACGCATCGCCCTGTCCTCACGTGGTCCCTGGCCATTTGAAGCCTCCAGCCTTGCACACGTGGAAGCTTTCTACCACACTCAGCCGCGCTACAGATTAACCTGCTGCTGCTTATCTCCACGTCACAAGCCTTGGCGGAGCGGTGGAGCTGCCCTCTTCCACCAACCCTCCCGCCCACACCGCTCCTTCTGGCTCCTGCTTCTTGCCCATCACTTTCTCCCGCAGAGCAGCTCTTCCCGCTTTCGATTAGACTCACTTTCTCTTCTTCCCTTTTCCCCAGTCTCTCTATTCTCCTTTCCTGAATTTGTATCCCAGCCAAGGAATCCCCTGGCTCTGGCTCCAGCCCCGTACTGCCCAACAGATCACAGACAGGATTTATCTCCTCAGCCACGCGCAGCTCAAAAGAGCCTTGTTCTCCCTCATCTCACCCAAACACAAATGGCAGCCGAACCACGAGGCCGTTTTCTCCTGAACTATGTCGCCCAGCAGCAGCAAGAGATTGTCAAAAGTTAGAGAACAACTGGAACAGGAGCTAGAGGAGTTAACAGCCAGCCTTTTTGATGCCATCATCTTTTCTACTCCAACTGGCCCCCTCCCTGCCACCCCTCCAAAGAGGCACAGGTGAAGCAGCAGCTACCAGCTAATTCAGCTCAGGGACCACAGGAAAAACACGTGGAAAAACCTCTGAAATCCTGGAAGGTGAAGGGTGCAGGATCGTCCCTGCTGCCATGCCAAGCGGGCGGCATTTTGGCTGTACAGAACTGGGGGTGGAGGACTGATATCACAGATTTTGCTGACTGCTCTGTCGAGCAAGAACAAGTAAAAGCACCAGAAGGACAGTCACAGAGCAACACTAAGAAGGTAGGAAACTAAGGAGTGTCCCACTGGCTTCCCCTGCTTTTACTGAACATTCACGGGGAAGATACAGAAGGGGAAGCTTATCTTGGTGATAATACTTAATGTGGAAGTGTGGAAAATAACATTAAGAAGTTCCTTTGGGGCAAGAGCAAGAAAATAAAATTTGTTTTGGCCAGAGGGAAAAGGGCAAAGATAAATTCTTCAGGAGCTATTCAGCACACTGGGGCTGCCTGACAGGAAGCCATATGCGCAGGCACAGCGAGAGACGCCTGCCCGAGCGAGCCATGACCCACGGGAATTCCCAGACTGGGCAGGTATCTACAGCCTGAGGTGGAAGAGAGTGCACGAGCGTGAACTAAATGGTGCCCAGAGAAGATGTGGGAGCCTCCTCTCTGGAAGTGTTGAAGACCAGGCTGGATGAGGCTTGAACCAACCAGGTCTAGTGAACTCGTGGCAAGAGGGTTGGAACTAGATGATCTTTATGGTCCCTCCCACCTCAAACCATTCTATGATTCCACGACTCAGGGCGTGCAGTGCCTGCTCCATGCAGTCAGGCTGCTCTGATAGCACGTTTGGGTAATCAAGGAAAGGCAGAGCTGCACAGGAGAAATAAAACGGTTTAGAAAGGTCAAGATGAGCTAACACAGATCACTTACTAAGCAGTGACATCGCTAAGGGGATGAGATCTCCAACGGCTCCAAAGGCTAACGAAGGGGGAGAGATCGAATAGGAGAACGGCCCAAAGGAAGGAATTAAATCCTCGACAGGAAAGCGGGGTTGGAGTGAGACCAACTCATCCCCGAGATCAGGGGAGGTTCCCTGGAACGGATTTGCCACGGAGCAGGGGAAGCATGCCAGACAGAGAGGTCTGTTCAACAGTCAAACCGTTTCTCAGGTGGCACAGTGGAAGCCCTCCCCACTGTGGACTTCTGAGATGAGACAGGGTAAGTTGCAGAGAACACGTCTCGCCAGGTTCTCCTGCATTAGAGAGGAAAACGCACCAGAAGGGCCCCAGCCAGTCCAAGCACTTCCAGCCTCTGTGATCAGAAGGAAAAAAACAACAAACCAGAGCACAAAGGAAAAGTTTTCAATCAAACTGAGCAGCTAGGGAAAAAAATAATAAAAAAGCAACAGCAAGCAAAAGGGACATTTCAACAGTCCACTAAACTACTGTGACAGTACCATCTGTAACAGGAAGAAAAAACCCAACGTTGTTTCTTCATGACTCTCTCAAGTTCTCAGATGACAGTTGTTTGTCTTGGGCAGCAGATATTCCAGTGTATTTCCACATGAGGTGGAAGAAAACTGGAGAGCACGGAGGAATGAAACAGTCCCTCCCACACCCTGTAACGCCACAGGACCTAAAAAAACTATCTTCTGCGACGGAAGAGTGTGCTCCCCACGCTGTGCAAACAGAATCCCCACAGAAGCCTTGGCTATGCCAGCTTCAGCTCAGCCCAGCCACGATCTCCAGCGTCCAGCTGGGGCTCTGAAACACATCCTGCTCCCCAGAGCCATCACAGACACTCACACTCTTGCTGTCTGACTGCTGGTTATCCTCCTCAGAAAAACGTACCATATTGTAAAGGTCCCACACTGACACAAGAAATGCAAACTTCTACGAAAAAAAATTAAAAAAAAAAAGAAAACAAAGCAACAGCCCAACACCCCGCAACCTTCTAAAGTTGGATTCCGTCGAAAAAGCAAAAAAAAAGTGCAGGATCCGCACTTTTTCCAGTGGGCCCCACGTTTCCTGCAGCGCTGATCTCGCAGGGTTATATTTCCCGTACCAGCAGCCTGCGGGGTCTCTCCAGGTTAAAACTCTCACCCTCAGGCTCACGAAGACGACCTGACCTCTCCGTCCCGCTGTTCTGCTCCGGCGTCGCTCCATAGCCCGTTTCACCGGCCCACGGGGCGCTTGGTGCCGCGACTCTTGGGGACGGCAGCGTTTTGTTATACTCACAACTCGTATTTCTGT
>NW_009706383.1:0-4600 GCF_000703405.1 Apaloderma vittatum | reverse complement strand
TCTCTGAGCTCCCTTCCAACCCAAGACACTCCAGGATTCTTTAATGTGGGCTACCCGTGCAATACTGACAATCGTTAAATTAAAAGAGGAGGGCTGGCACGAGCAGAGGGGGACGCTGTGGAACGTTCTGGGACACTGGAGCTCCAGGAGTGGTCCACAGAGCTACTGTTAAACAGGACTAGTCGAAAATGCTTTCAGGCCTCTAACTTCAGCACTGTCCCTGTGATTCCACTCTATGTCCCTGAAGAGCTCAGAATTCTCTTGAAACAATTCTGGAAGTTAATTGGGCGAGATACCTACTTGCTTTGAAATTCAGCCGCTCCGACGTTAGTAGGTCACCCCACACGCCCGGCAACAGCGAGCACTACACGGGCGAATTTTCTGTCCAACGCTCTCTCTGCTGAACAAACTCCCACTATTTAAGAGGGCAATTCTTTCACCGTTATTTGCTGTATGAACTCCTATCCTCTAATTACTGAAAAACTGTCATTAAGCAGGTGGAAATGAAGGAATGACTTCTTTTGTACAGTACATTACAGAGAACCAAAACCTTAAATAAGGCCTGCTATTTTTTATTCAAATCTAGCTAATGATCTCCTGCTGCCTTTTCCCTCTGACCACACGTCTTCGGAAGCAGAATATCGGATCAATACACGTGTTCAATGGGAGGCACCGAAGGCAGACTGAGGAAGGAAAGGAAAACCTATTTAAAAAAGCAACAGCTGATAAGGAAAAATACAAGTTCACAGCAGAAAGCGAAGAAGGAGGTGCTAGAATTACCCTTTTCCACAGAATTAAGAGGCTGGGCACACAAACATCTTGGGAAAATGACTGTAAAGGGCACGAGGGGTTGTGGCACTCGGCGAAAGCAGCGTCCCTGGCGAGATGCTGGAACAAACGAGCCAAACGCGATCACCCCGGGCGAAAGCTGAGCGGTTTCTGGGAACGGAGGGGTTTCTGTTGCCTTTGGCTCTGCAAAAATACTCACGGAATGACACTGAGCGTTGGGAACTGCAGCAGGAGGCCAAAAAGCAGGGACTGAACTGTGAAGAAAGGCAGGAACAACTACACGCTTTCCAGAGCAAGACTCCTAATTCCAAACCTCCTGTTTCGCAGACAATTATGTGGTGATTTGATGGCAATCAGCACGTAAATTTGATTTATTTCTAACAAACCAAACCGCAGTACGCAAGCAAAGAGCTGACAAAATCCAAAGAGCAGAAACTGCAACGAACAAAGTGCAACAAAGCACACGAGCAACTCCCACGGCTGTGGCAGCTCCACAGGTTGGGGAATTTACTGCTTTAACTGCAGCTTATACACTAAAATGCCTGTCTTTTGACTTTGCACGAGAAGGAATTCAAATAAATCTCCTGATCTCTGTTGTGTTTGTGGTTGAGGTTAAACCGAATTAGGAATTAATTGCAGCAACATCTGTGTATATGCTTTGAGCAATTTCGCCCCCAAAAAGTTCTGGCAACACTTGTTTGGTTTATGTATGTGAGATTTCCCGCAGTGACCGAAGACAAATCTACGAGACGAAAAATCCCATCAGACACAAATGTGAGCGTTGGCGGCCAAATCCAAGAGGTGAAATATGGAAATTCAGAATTGCTCAGGTCCCTGGTCCCAAGCAGCTCTCAACGTCCCCAGGGTGCTGCGTTTTCTTTCCTTTTCACCCCCCAACAAGCCCTCAGGGCTGGCTCTGCAGCCACCCTCGTCACCCCATTGAACCCCCCAGAGCGGCTCTGCCCCACAACCACAGAGGGTTCAGCCCCAGGGCAGGTGGGTTTGGACCCCCCCTACAAGGATCGTAGAATCACTGAGGTTGGAAGAGGCCTCTTAGATCATCTCGTCCACAGTTTCCGATTCCTCTTGGCAGGAGGGCTGAGGAGGCAACACTGCAAAACGCTCACCGCGTCGTCAAGGTCTTCTCCAACCGGAACGATGCTGCGATAAGCCTGCAGAACCCAGGAGGGGTTCTCGCTGCTTTTGGATGAGAACATTTGATAATATCAAATATATTTTTTTAGAGGCATTACACACAAACCAGAAATACATCTTGCCTTAGTGGGTTTTGTGTTTGGTTTTGGTTTTTTTTTTCATTTTGGATAGGAGTCTGTATTAAAAAGCAACAAACTACCTCCTCCTTCCTTACAAAGGAGAGAATGAGGTGAAGGATGGAAAGTAACAAGTGATAGGACAACAGGAAACGGCCTCACGTTGCACCACGGGAGGTTTAGATTGGAAATTAGGAAAAATTGCTTCCCCCAAAGGGCTGTCCAGGCCTGGCCCAGGCTGCCCAGGGCAATGGTGGAGTCCTGGTCCCTGGAGGGATCTCAGAGCCGTGCAGATGTGGAGCTCAGGCCATGGGTTGGTGGTTGCCCTGCCAGGGCTGGGTTCACGCTTGGACTCAATGATCTTAAAGGTCTTTTCCAGCCTAAATGGTCCTACAACTAGTCGAAAAGTTTTACTCTGCTTTGCATCGTGACAGCCGGATAATTAAAACAAGCTGCTGCAACCAGAAAATTTTAAAGAGAGTTGCTGGAGTCTTACTTCTGTTCTGAAAACACTTCAGATTAGATTTCTTCCATTTCAGATAAGAAGGCCACACTCCCGAGCAGGTGGGTGGGACCAGGAACTGTCTGATTTGTGCTTTTGCATAGACAAAAAAAAAAAAAAGATTAATTCTTTTAGTGCCAGCAGCCCACGTGTTCTTCCCAGCGGGCAGGTGCAGTCGCTGTGTAATTGTGGGACCCACTCGGAGCCAAGTCAGCCAACGGGAACTCACCGCCCTCGGAACGGAGATCCAGAACTTGGGGATTACGTGGTGCCGCTTTTCAAAAAAATCAGCCTTGATGCCCCCTCTGAGATCCCCAATAAAACACCAGAAAGTCCAGCAAAAAGGGGGAAATCGTTACCCACCGTTTCTCGCACTGAGTAAGAAAGGAATTCTGTTTGAAGGCAACACGCGCTTTCAGGAGAGAGCACTAAGCTGCTGGTGCTTAATTCCTTTTCTGAGCTGGGCACAAAAAATTTTACAGGACATGGGAAAACCATTAATTGCAGGGATGCAAGGAGTTTGAGAACGGGAACGCTTCTGTAGCTGTCTCTGAATGGCAGAGAAGAAGACGTAAAACTCCCTTCAGCTCCTTTACCTGTTCCTTAAGCCACCCAGGCCACAGCAGCGCCTAAATATTTCCACAGGATCACGGCTTTGTAAGGAAAAAGCCGTGTAAGCCTGCAGCTGCAGGAAGGCGCTGAACACAACTCCGCTCAAACTTCGGTAAAATTCCACGCAGGAGGTGAACGCCAGCAGCTCCTGGCTGTAACGTGCCGCTCTCCGACAGCGCACTTGCACAGAAAAAATGGGGAATTGTTTAAAAATAGCTGCTACCGCTGCTCCAATGAGAGCACCAAGGGCAAACACATCCCTGGGTGTGCTGAGCCAACATTTTTTTTTCCCTATAAAAAGGGAACATAACAACTGTGGTATTACACTGGGTCCCAGCGCCCCGCTCGCGTGCAAATCACGTGAGCAACTTCCAAGAAATGGTGCAGGAGTATGTTACAGATTAGCAACTCCTTTGTTCTCTTTGTTGTTCTGAAGGGCAGCAAACAGGCAATTCCTGCTCTTACACTGCTCGAGAGCAGGTTTTTTATGTGTGGACAAGGAACAAGAAGCGTGGGCTCTGCTTCCCTTCACAAATCTGAGCTCGCTTTTCCACCTCTTTCACCGTGACCGATTCTCCTGGTGCCGCCTAGTAGTAAAAGCAGCCCAAAGCGATGCCGGCAGAGAAAACAATTAACGGCAGATGATCCAACAGCAATTCAGGTTAAAAAAAATGCATAATCCAAAAATAGCAGCCTCGCCACTTGCCAAAGGGAAATATTTGGAGCGTGTTGGGATACGACAGCGTTTCCGCACCTAAACCTGAGGGGACACAAAGACCTCATCCTTTTTCCTCCGTCCTCTGCAAAACCACACACTGAGGTTACCCGAGCAGCAACGAGGAGGAGGAACTGACTATTCAAATTTTACAGGGTTTGTGCTAATCACAAAAACAGTTTAAGGGTGCACGTGCTTCTGCTCAGATCATCAGAAACAAACAGAACACGCTGCAAGAAGTTAAAAACCAATCACAAACCTGAAAACACATGCAGACAGCTGAGATTTCACAATTTTAGTACCAAGAAAAATAGATCTCTGCGCACTCCACACCTCGTGAAAATAGGCTCAATGTGTTGTTTCCGAGCGACTCCAAAATGAAGCCTTCCCTGCTCTTTTTTTTTACGTAAAAGCCAGTTTATCTGCATGCAACATCTCTCACAAAAGGAGCATTCCTCAGCCGGCTGCTTCCTCCAGCCTGGAAACGGAATCGCAACAACTGTTCAGAGACGCCGGCACGACTAGGAGTTTGTTGTTACACCTATTTATTCCCAATATGCAAATTACTGGGATATTGCAAATTAGTGGGAACAAATGAGTAATTTAGCAACATGCAAATTACTGATCATGCCAAAACATCACGGTAAATTCTGCTGTTTCCCCCTAAATCGTCACGTGGGGATGAATGATCTCTCGGCAATAATTCCTGCT
>NW_009706382.1:19291-68160 GCF_000703405.1 Apaloderma vittatum | reverse complement strand
CTGGCTGCTGGCCAGGGTTAAACCACAACATCATTAAGGCAAGAGAAAAACAAACAAAAACTAGGGCAAGTAATTGCCCTCAGTTATTAAAAGAATTCTTCACCTTCCTTACCCATTTCAGATGGAAAATTATGAGACAAATTCTAAGAATCAATAAATGATTTTACAGAAACTTCTCATAATACACATACTACTCTGCATTTAGGCAATGGTTGTGGATGAATGCCTGTAGTATCACAGAATGGTCAGGGTTGGAAGGGACCTCTGAAGACCATCTACTCCAGCCCCCCTGCCAGAGCAGGATCACCTACAGTAGGTCACACAGGAACGTGTCCAGGCGAGTTTTGAATGTCTCCAGAGACCGAGACCCCACAACCTCCCTGGGGAGCCTGTGCCAGTGCTCTGGCACCCCCCACAGTAAAGAAGTATTTCCTTATGTTTAGGCTGAATCTTCTGTTTTCTGATTTGTGCCCATTGCCCCTTGTCCTGTCACTGGGCACCACTGAGAAGAGTCTGGCCCCATCTTCCTGACACGCGCCCTTTTATAAGCCTTGATGAGATTCCCCCTCAGCCTCCTCTTCTCCAAGTTAAACAGACCCATCTCTCTCAGCCTTTCCTCATACGGGAGATGCCTCAGGCCCCTCATCATCTTAGCGGCCCTGTCTCCGGTAGTTCTTTGTCCTGCTTGCACTGGAGAGCCCAGAACTAGACACAATACTCCAGGTGAGGCCTCATTAGTGCAGAGTAGAGGGGAAGGATGACCTCCCTTGACCTGCTGGCCACAATCTTCTAAATCCCCCCCAGGATGCCACCTACTGGCCTTCTTGGCCATGAGGGCACATTGCTGGCTCATGGTCAGCCTGTTGTACCACCAGGACTCCCAGGTCTTTCTTCCCACAGTTCCTCTCCAGCACGTCAGCCCCAACCTATACTAATATCTGGGGCTGTTCTTCCCCACATGCAGCGCTCTACCCTTGTGGAATTTCATTAGGTTCCTCCTTGCACAACTCTCCAGCCCATCCAAGTCACGCTGGATGGCAGCACGGCCTTCTAGTGCATGAAGTGTACGATGAATTAAGCTGTATAATGTGACTCCTCCACCTCTGTGAGTCATTTATAACTGGTCTAGAATATATTATATTCACAGAATATTTTAAGAGTTACACCAATCAAAACCAAAAGATATCAAGTGCACTGTCTAACGGAAAACGTGAGCTGTAAATCAAGGGCCAGATTCAAAGGATCTTGTCCATGTTCTCTGAAAACCCAGACTTCATCATCTCAATACTCACAGGAAATTTGTCTGGGTGATAGTAAATAGCTCTTTTACCTGCCTCTCTTTAGAAAGTTGTTCCAGTGTACTTTTTTTGGTGGTATCTTGCTTTACTGGTATATTGGGTTTTATTTAGTAGGTTGTGGAGATTCTTCTTATTTTTTCTTTTGAGAATCTAAACAACCACCTTAATCTAGTTGTTTAAACTAGATATGAAGACTCCTACCATCACCACATCAAGTGCTCTCTTGTTTGTACGTGGGCAGAAGCAATCTACATGGTTCAGACTTTTTGTGCCCTCACTTATGATGTAGAGAAAAAAAAAAAAGTGAGCTTTGTCCTATTCATTATATGTGTAGCGGCCCCATCACTTTACAGTATAATGTGGTTCAGTTTCAGTTCATAAAAATTCACTCTTTTGCCATAAAGAACTCAATGTAATATAGCTCATATAAAAGGGGGATTTTGAAGTGAGCATCTGATTTATTCACCATAAAATACTAAATAACACGATGACCTCTAACTGATCTATGGTACACCAATCATTCCTGAAGAATTCCAATTTTCCTTCAATCTAGACAAACTACATTCAGGTGCACATTACAAGAAGACTAATGCAAACTGCCCAGTTGTGCAAATAATGTATGCAAGATGCCAACAGCATATGTTATTTACTTTGAGGCTTGCATGATTTTACTTAGCATAATCCCACTAGGCTGAACAAAAGAAACTCAAGTTTTCTCTGACAGTTTAAAAGAGTAATTGCAAGGAAAAAAACCCTAAAATACATTTTTGAAGAGGAAAATTTAATCTACAGATTCAAGGTTAGAGTGAAACAATTTCCTAAGTGAAAATACCTTTTTTTCTTTCTCCTTCTTTTATGCCCAAAGCAATTCTTCTGTTCAATACAACACAACAAAGTCTTTGTATGTTCAGCCAATAAATATGGATTTCTGAAGTCTATTCCTTGTAATGGCATGCAGAGTAGAATGATTGAAATCACCGTAATTGGAATTACGAATTTTCAGGCACGATTTAAACAAACAGTTATGATATAAATCTGAAAGAGAAACTGAAGATGGTTGTACTGAGTCAAAACAAATGTCCTCACATTCAGTGACAAACAGCAGATGTCTAGGGACAGAGTATAAAACAGGACACACAGATATCTCTCTGCATACCCTCACGGTTTTTTCTTTAAATCCAAGATTTTAATAATGAGATATAATTTTGCTTTGCATTTTGTACTATTCAATTACCATTCTAAAGAGACACTATCAATCACCAGTTGCTTTAATCTGGGACATATTTTTGTGCCCAGTTGGATGAGCTTTTAGATATACATATATATATGTATATGTACAGGAACATATATGGGAATGAAAATTGCCATTTTTGATCCATCCTTCCTTCTGAGCCTGCATGGCTTCTAGTACCATGACATATAGGATTCTGTGAAACTGCCTCCTTGCATAGATTTATATTGTTTTTAGTTTGCTTTTCATACAGAGCCAGATCTCTGAAAGTCAGAAAATAAGCTGCCTGACTACTACAATGCATCGAATAAAGCAAAATGCCTCAGCTTCCAACTTCAGAGCTTGTGGGGCATTTTACAACAAAGAGGCTATCTCCACACCTGGCTGTGCCTCACTTTTCTTTATTTGCTTATTCAAGGATGTCTTTTCATAGGAGATGCATGAAGACTTCTAGAATTCTGTAGGGTCCTGAAATGCAAAGAGAAACGGAATCCTTCTTTCTCATCTCGAGACATTGCAGGCAGACACTTTCAGGTTCTTGCTGTAACAGTGAACATCTAATTCCCACTTTGCATGTGATGTAGCTCCCAGCACTCTGCAAGATGACTGAGTCTAAAGCAGATGACAAAGTTGATCACATCTAAATAGCAGCACCTACCTTTTTCATATACCCTTTTTAAATCCATGCGCACTGCGTTTTTCATATATGCTCTTTTTCATATACCCTTTTTTCATATACCTTTTTTTTCCACACTCTGCTGCAATTCAACACCAGATTTTTGCCATCGATTTCGGTGAAAGAAGAACCACAATTTCAATCATTGCACAGACCCTGTAATAAGGACCATGATCTTGTTTTCGTGATTTCAACTTCTTGTAACCATTTCCCAGGTTGTTAGGTGCTCCTTCTTTCTCTGTCAAGCCTTTCTTTGCATTGCTATCCATGTTTGAATTGTACAGTGAGATGCTCAGTTCAGGAGCCAGGTATTGATTATGATTTTCCTGTAAATGTCTGGGATGCCTCTATGTGCTGCAAAAATTGGATCTGGACTAATGTAAACCTGTCAAGGCTTGTCATAAAAGAAGGCTGGTATCAGTCAGGTAGCCATTGAGAGAGACTACTTAAAAGATACTGTGATTCTAAGAAACTTTTAGACAGGTCTTGCAGCAAAAGAAAAGGCTCATTTCAAAGGCTTTAAAAACTAAGAATTATGAAATGGTTTGGGACAGGATTGAACCACTCTGAAGAGCTAGCTCAGCTGAGAAGAGCTATCAGTTGGACTCGGTGATGTGCGGTTGGACTTGGTGATCTCCAGAGGTCCCTCCCAACCCCTAACGTTCTGTGATTCTGGGAAGTCTCCCCAATAAAGTTACTATGAGGTTGTCCAGGACAGGGCACAGAGGGGAAAGAGAATTGTGCTAGAAAAATTGCTGATTGGGAAAGGAAAAAAGAGCATCTCCTTCCTAATACAACTGAACAGCAATCTTTGCATTGTTCAACCCATTCATAACAAAACTTGTGCCTTCTGCTTCACTGCACGATGATCTGGCCACTATATAGTTTACCCAAAGCATCATGCCACTGCATGTTGAGTTGCACCTGCTTTATTGGCTATCAGCCACAACCTGCAGGGAGACATTTCGGTGACCTGAACTGCTGATGTGAAGGCAGAACAAAACATAAGCAAGGTAAAGCAAGTTATAACATTTTAATCGTGCTGAAGAATTTCCCCCCTAATGAGGAAAGCTCAGCTACAAAGTGAAGGGGAAAAAAGGGTAAAGAAAGAAAAAAGAAAGCAACACAGAGAAGAATGTGATAGGGCTTGGGGGCAAGGCTACTCTTTTACAAGGCCTTTCCATTGTGCAGATAGAACAGAAAGCCACAGTTAACAATGGGGCCCTGTTGTCAGATTGATTGTGCTTTATTGCTTTGCAGCATACAACTGATTGCCGGTCTTGCCTTCATCATGTAAGTGCTCTCTGTATTCACATCCCTCACTCTATTAGCTGCAGCTGCAAGTCATCTCTGCTGCTGGAAACGGATTTTTCCATTGCCAATTCACGGATGTGTTATAATTGAGTGCACTTGAAGCAGCTACCGTATGCACCATTGATATTTAGAACTTCACAAAAGTTTTTGTTGTTGCCTCTTGGCTGCTTTTAAAATTCCTGTATCCTGATATTTGATCTTGTGGATTCTCTGGGTTTTCATCAGCTTCTGCTGGTTTGGACTGGATAAATCAGTTTATTGTGCTCTACTAGAGACAATAACAGAACAATGTGTTTGATATTTATTGAGACTCCATCTTCTAGCAACATAGGTACTTGATTCCCTTGGCTTTTGTCCCGGCATTGTGGGTGTTCATCTGGTTACAGTGGTTTAGTCCTCTTGGCTTGACTTTCTCTCTGAATACAATACTGTGTCCCTTGGAATTATCATAGAACGGGCATTTGAAGGGAAGGAGACACCCCAAACTCAGCATTAAGCAATTGCATCTCAGTCAAATTGGCTGAATGGTTGATGTGGTGGAACAAAGACAGCTGAGCTCACCACAACAACTGAAGAGGATAGCCTGGCAGTCAGTCACACCTCTCAGTATGAGGTCTGGTAGTAACAGTGAGGAAAGTCCGAAAGGGCCATTAGAACAAATCCCCAGCTGGTATAAACTGGCCTGGCTGCAGCAGTGCTCCCAGGCTGGCAGAGGGCAATGCTAAAAGGCTTTACAGAAGCTGCATGTGTTGAGGACAGAGGGGTCAAATAGAGCAGGAGATACTAGGCATAGAAAAGAGGGAAAGGACAGACCCAGTGGGCCTAATGACAAAAATTAGTGGCTATTTTAAGTAATAAACTGACTAGCATCTAATTTTCCTGCGTGATCCCAGGAATATACCAACAGGTTACTTCAATATACATTTCGAATTTAACTATCTATTGCATTGTACCTTTTCTGTCACTTTTAAAAGTACTACAAATTACTGCTGCTTAATTTGTTTTCATCTTGCACATGTGAAAAGTGCTACAAAAGACACAATGTAATGACAAATCTGACCAGAATGCCTTCTATCTTTCTGACACTTCAATTTTTCACAAACTAAATTACTCAATTTCTAACAATATGTCTGACATAAAATTCAGATTAGGCTGATGTGTGAGGCTTGATATCCAGGGAGATATATTGATCACTGCAGCCATTTGAATAGCAAATTTTTCCAACTTTAAACATGTAGTATGTATTATTTTTGTCCATAAACAAGTCACTGACATTTCAACTTCACTATGAGATACTATTTTAAAAGAACAAGAAAATATGAGTATGTGTCCCAGAATATTTATCCCTCAGAAAGGTTATAAAAAGCTTATTTGGTTTTTAGATTTATTTAATGCTGATAGAGAAACAGAAGGTGAATTCACTAGAACTTCCTTCTCAGTCACTGCAAAATAATCCAGGAAGAATGACTCAAGAAGGAAGAAAATGCCTTGATAATTCTTTTACAGTCCTATTAACAAACTAGATTTTGTTTTGAAGTAAGGAAATAAAAGGTAAGTAAGTGTACTGTGTGTAGCAATGATCTGTCCAAGAGACATTCACTATTGAGAACTTCAAATAAGCTTAACAAATTAAACTTTGGTGCCAAAAGACAACAGTCAGGAGCTCCCTACCTCACACAGAATGCAGCTGTACATCATGGAAACGATGCTTGTTTTCTGAAAGGGCAGTTGTAAAACTGCGTGATATATATTTGCGTGACATATATTTGGGGTTTTTTACCGCTTCTACACTGTGCATTAAACTTCACTTTTCTTCCCAAATCATATGCAGGACAGGATTCTCCAATTGTATCTCTGGTCAAATATAGCATCAGAGATGTAAAATTAAAAAATATACCAATCAACTGCAATAGAATTCCTTCCTCCACTTTGGGAAGGAAAAGAACAAATCTACACATGGGTGTTGAGTTTTTTTGAGAAAACACAAGTGTTACAGTGCCCCAATAGTCCACATGGAGACGATAAAGAAATTCCCTTCTTCCCTGTATAACCACAATTGCTTCCAAAATAAATTAAGCTGCCTTGTGAAATGGTGGCTAATCTGGTTCTGCCTCAGCACAGTATCAGAACAGACAAAGTATGCCCTCAGGGACAAGAAGTGAGGGATGCGATGCTCTGTTCTGTAGTGTTAAACAAAGAAAGACACACAACAAGCTATTCAATACCCCTCACTGACATTAAGATGACAAAGTGGCAATTGACGATGGACACAGATCTTAGCCCAGTATACGCTTTGATATAATCTGCATTTCAGCTACTAGTGTGTTTGCAGCTCAGCAAGGCTTTGAGATGATTTAGACTGACAGACCTAACTGGTTTTCCCTGTCTACACAAGTGGATTGCTCTAATACAAATATACCACTGTTTGAAACCAAGAGTTTATTCTCATCTCCTGTATATTGACAGTTAAAGAGAATAGGTAAAAAAAGAGGGAGAACCTTGTAAGGGCTACATGCACCACCAATTTGTTTTACAATAAAGAACAACTCTGACACAAAATCGTAAATATGGCTCAATGAAAAGAAAGGTTTCCCTAGATTTATGTGAAAGTCTGTTCTTAGTTTTGCCCTAGAAAAAAACAGGCTAGCCTGTTGCCAAAAGCAATCTCCTTATATAATGCTCATTGAAGTGAACGAGTGAACAGGGTCATACGTACTGGAGTCCTTATCACAGTCTCATGAAGAATCAGCAACCTGAAGACAAGAGTATTATTTATGCTAGTGGAGCGTTACAGTAGTGGGAGTAATCTAAGTGTGTAGGTTAGCTACATCATGCAGAGTACAAAACCTAAAGAGTTGACTGAGATGTCCTAAGGCCAGAAAAGAGCAATAACGATGAAAGGTGAAATGGTTGAGGGCCGTTCTTTGCATTTCTATGCTCCAGGGAGTTAGCAGTAACAGTGTCAGCTGAATGAATATGGCTACGAACCTTAATTTTCTGGCACAGTCTCATTCAGGGCCCCTATCCCCACCCATTGCCCACGGGCTCAGGAGCTCCGTTTACACTCCACTCTTGGCCCGTCAACCCTTGTCTGATCTATGCTTCAGGTTTAACCAGCCCTATTTCTGTCTCCTAGATGGACCTTGGCTGTATCTTGCAGGTGGATACATCTTTAGTCATGTCTCTAGCACTGTCTCCGAAATGGACCAGACAGACCTCTGTCGTAGGCCTTTCTCCAGCTCTGTCTTTGGCCCCGTGTCCTGATGCTCCTGAATGTGGGACTCCTCGGACAACTTGGTTATCCTCTTGAGACTGCCAGCAGATCTTGTTATAAGGACCCTGCCCCACTGGCCATTTTCAGATGCTGTGGGACAGCACCTTGGCTGGTGAAGTCACTGACCGGGCTGTGGTCACTCTTGGCTTGTCCCCTCTCACACAGCAGTCCTGCTTTTGCTGTACCTGACATAGATGACACCATAATCTCTATGTAGATGTATTATCCCAGCTCTATCTCCTTTAAGTGTATCTGCAGGTAAGGGAAGTTAAAAAAGGATTGTTCAATAGTCCCCTTCCTCCTGTTATTGCCGAGATCCTCAGGCCTAAATTCACAGCAGTGGTCACAAATTAATGCACTTCTGCTTCTTTTTTCCACATAAATTCCTTGAAAAATGCCCTTGACTAGCACAGGTAGCTAGTTCATTGAAATCCACTGGTACTGACCACAGAGAGTTTTGTTCAGAATCATCCAGTCAGACTTTTCCATCAGCTCCCAGCTCCACAGACCGGTGCAGCAAGAAATACAGATGCAACACAGAAGGCACGTTTGCATTTTTGTTCTGTTCACCGCTCGTGACTGCGGTACACTGGGACGAAGGAGAAGAAACTGATGTCTTGTAGGCAGAGCAATAGAGTGCATGGATACACAGCACATTCAAAAGTTAATTTTTAAGTATTCATTCCCATGCCGTCAGGGATTAATACTATGTAATGGAAGGCAGTACTCGCTATCCTGAGCCCATAGAATCATAGAATCATGGAATGCAAGAAGGAAGGTTGTTGCTAATGGTAGATAAAGTGATGAGAAATAAATGGGCAAAGGCTTGCATGCAGACTGCCACGTTACAGAAAAACAGAATATTATTACTGCAGTAATGATGTTGCATACCATATACCTTTCAAAAAAGGTCATTACTGAGAATAGTTCCTGGCAACCTGAAATAAGGAAGTGCTAATGCAAGGCAGGAGGAGGACCATGGGGTCATGGTAGTGATAAAATTTATCAGGCAACATGATCAGGAGAATATCTCATGAAATATTTTCTTTTTTACGGAGGATAGGCAGAAACATAGGTAGGCATGATGTAGGTAGGTTTTCAAAGCACAATGCAACATCATAACAAGCAGCACTACAACGTAGTGCAGTGATTCCGACTTGTGAATTGTGACTTTTGGATATTTAGCAGCATATATAATGAGCAAGATGGCTTCTGGTTATTTAAATGTGAGAGTAAGAAAAGTAACCTGAATAAAAAAGACTGTTTAAAAATAGAAATTTCCTTGGAAAATATGGAAATTTTATAGAATAACAGTTGGGAATTCTCTTTCAATGTGCAATACAAACGCAGTCACACATAAGTTCTTACACAGAGCACACTTCCTGTATTTCCTTTACGTTTAGTAGAGAAGAAGCATTTGATTGAGAAACAGATCACTGCATATTTAATTTTATGTGGGGAAAAAAAACCCGCAAAACTGAACAGGAAAACTTAGAATGGCTATGCTGCTCCACCTAGAGAGGTAGGGGAAGACAACTCGTCCCTCCCTGGAGACTTTCAAAACTCGACTGGATGTGTTCCTGTGTGGCTGCCCTGGGGGATCCTGCTTTGCAGGGGGCTTGGACCGGATGATCTCTAGAGGTCCCTTCCAACCCTGAACATTCTATGACTGTAGGATCCTATGATGCTCCTCTGCAGCATGAAAACAGGAGGCAGGAACACCAGCAGCACAGAGAGAGATGAGGAACTCCCAGAGCAACAGCACTAACAGCCCCAGGCCTCTTCTCAGGGGCCTTTTTATACTGAGCACCATGGGAAGGAACACCATGATTGGTCCATTTAGGTCACCTGACCTGTCCTCTCCTCCTCATAAGCTCAGCTTCCCCCACACACACCGTGATTGCCCCTAGTGACAGGAGCCCCAGAAAAACTTTTATTCTGGTATTCTCAAACCAGGACAATGATAAAGCACCAGAGACATGAGGCACAAAGGAATTTTTCCCATAAGAGTTTCTAGTCCAGTGGCTAGAAAAGTGTGTGGGGAGGGGAGTGGAGAGGAGAAGTGTCTAAGGACCAAGACCTTGGCCACTAGTATACTTGCTGGAACAGTGTCCCTATTCCTGACCAAAATACAACAAATCCTGAAGATCTGTGGTGTGGGGCAATGTGAGGAGGGTAGAAGAAGACAGATCTTAGCACATTTTGCCATTTCCCTTTGTCTGCTGGAGCTGGAGAGTCCCTTTATTGGACAACAGTGACATTTCCCAGATCAGCAGTACGGAGCCAAGCAATTGCCCGGCCCTTACTGGTAACTTGATTCCAACCCATCTATTTAGCCACTAACTGCAGGGAAAATATGACACTTGCATGGAAGTTTAATCACTTAATCAATTTTCCCCTACAAAATCTGCCAAAATAAATACTGAACTCCGAAAACACAAATACACAAAAAATCCTTATTCCTTTAATGGAGAGAACTTTTGGAAAAAAAAAACCACAACCAACCAACCAACCAAACAAAACCACAAAACCACTTCATCACTAAAGGAATTAGTATCTGTCAGACTTTTAATGAGATGACATTATAAGGCATTAATGCTGTTTTATCAGTGACAGTTACAGCTATATAACCTTACCTGTAAATACTGATAGGGAAAAAAACGAAAAAAGTTGTGACTTATAAAATCCACTTCCTCAAAAAACATGGTAACAAATACTGTAACAAATCAAGTTATTTTTTCAATGTTTTCTCTTTCTTTATGTCTGGGTTCCTCCATATGAAGTGTTTGTCTCCGCAAACTGTGCCTGAAAAAAGTGCACATATATTTTCTTACATGAGCAAGGTGCAGTATGCTGTACCAGTAGCAGGAATATACCGCATGCAACTTTGACAACATCTTGAGAAAAATACAACTAAATCAGGAGTTCTAAAAATCAAGAAATGACTTGCCATAACTTGAGAAAAAGTCAGAAATTTTTACCACTAGTCTAATCAGCAATATAGTCCTCAGAGTTTTATTACGACAAGTAGAAAAAACATAGAAGTTAGAGGACAACACATTAGGAAGTGAGCTTTCTTATTGTTAGAAAATGAATATAAAACAATGGTGTCAGCCTGCTGTTAGAAAGAGAAACATCGCCTTCAGTTTTACGATCATGAATACTTGCATGAAAGGTGAAAATCCCTTTCGACCTTCAAGAACTACTGAAATCTCTCATAGAGCAAGGTGTTCAGTTCTGCTGACTGACTGTACTTCCAGGATGATGAAGAATTCAGAGACTCATCAAGAATAACCAGAGATCTAGAAAACATGACCTAAGAAAGCTTCTATGGAATTCCTAAAGTCCTCTTTTGACTTTCAGGACATATTGATTTTCAAATACAACAAGCATGCAAAGAAGAGCTGTAAAGATGAAAGGAACAAAATTATTCTCCTTATCCACTGTGGACAGAACAAGACATCATACACTTTTCATCTTTACGTTAAATCCACTGGTAGGCAAAGAGAAGCACCGGTCTGATACGTCTATAAGGGTCTGGAACCTCTGTTCTTCAATGCTTTCAAGATTTTGGTATTTACCAGAACCTGTGTGAGCAGTGTGGATAGGCTAGTTCAGATGTTCTTGCAAGGCTTATTTTCTTGCAAGGCTTGTTCTCTCGTATTCTTGAAGAATATTCAACAATCAATCGGTAACACGAGGATATAAAGGTGTTGGAGGACATCCAACAAAGTTTCTGAATGCTTGCTTTTAAATATTACGCCCATATCACAGCTTGTTACTAAGACACAAATAATTTCCCAGTGACTAAAACATCTGCAGCTTGGGAGACCTACTCTGCGTTTTTGGGGCTATACTAAGACATGTACATTAACTTTTTTTTGTATTCTAGGAAGCTTTCTTTTCTGTTCAGGGTTAAAAAGGGACAAAACCCAAACAGCTAAACAAGGAGATGACATAGGTTTGAGTCTGGTGGGGTTTTTTATAAAAGTGGAGGTAGACTTGTGTGAAACTTTGACAGCCTCCATCACACCCAAGTAGGAGTTGGACCCGCCTCCGGCCAGGGCCAGGACAATCATCACCTCTGCCATCAAGGTATTTTCTACCTCTCTCTTTTGTTTTCATCTTGTTTTCAGCTGTCCTGTCTCTAATATTGGGGAGTTTTTGTGCCGGAGGAGGGGGGAGTGAGAAGAGGAAAAAGGGAAGTCACCCTGAGAAGAAAAGAGGAGGAGAAACGTCCCAGAGAAGCAGGAGAGGGAGAAGGCTGTCAGAGCAGGACCCTTCCCTGGAGCCCATGGTGGTTGAGATGGCAGGAAGGTTATTGCCGGCCAGCTGGGGGGATCGACGGCAGCAAGAATGTCCAGGGTACATCTGTACGTGCAGAGGCCCACACGAGAGGGTAGAGAGACCGAGCGTCAGCCCAAAGCGATCCATGGCCCCGATGGACTCACAACAAGGAAGAGGATTGCCTCCTGTGAGGTGGACATCACGCGGCAGGAAGGAGAGACCGCGAGGAGCCCTCTTTCTCAAGGAGGAGCTGCCATGGACAATGAGTAATGGCCAGATGGAGTGCACCCCCCAGCCCCTGCCGTCCTTGCACTGATGGGAGGACAGGTAACTGGGAAGATGGGAGGGTTGGGGGCTGAAGTGTATTTAAGATTAGGTTGTATTTATTGATGCATTCCTCTCACTATCCTACTTCGTAAATGGTGGTGATAAATTAAATCTACGTTTCTCTCCCCAAGCCACCCTGGTTCTTTATTCGTCATTTTAAATGATAGATTATTACCCTCCCTATCCTTAATCTCAAACCCTTGAGCATTTTTAGTTGAATTGTCTCCCTCCAATTACTGTGGAAATAGGGGTGAGGAGAGAAGCGAGCTGGAGACTGGGGTTTGGTTTTTTGTCCCAGTTGGCTCGAACCATGACAGGAGACTAAATGGGTTAGATTCTTATTCTCCCACCCTCCCCAAAAAAAATCCAACATCTAATTATTTTTTTAATGTGAGACTAAAGAAACAAACAAAAATCCTTGCACTTTTCCATTGTGGCTTTTAAACAGAAAGACTTATGTAGCTATACAAAAATACAGACAGGAAGGGAGGGGCATGACTCTTACTACTTTTATCCTAGTGGAAATCAACAGTAACCCCACTGATATCCATGGAATTACAGTGATGTAAAATTGGTGTATATGAGGGGAAAAAAAAGCCATCCGGAAGAGTATACTTCATTGGTTTCAATAAATTCTCTCCCTTTTCAACACCAGCTGTATAAAAATCTCCAATAAAATTTTATGTGCTAAGTCTAGGGCTGAAATGACCAGACTCCTTCCAGTAACATAAAACTGCAGTAAGCAATTAGAATATTTCTGCTTAAATATGTTGTTCCAATTTGTTTAGTATCTCATCCTGGAGTAATTCTCCCACATCATCCACTACCTCCAGCATTATCAGCATGATTTTCTGCTACATACAAGAGGAATTTGATACTGAAACTTGCATTTTATCTCCCTCTTTCTGAATATGTATTTCCCCAGATGTTATATTCCAAAGCATTTCTCCTGAAGTTTTGCTGTTGCCTTGTTAGCAATTATATTCAAATGCTTATGTTTTGTACTACTTTATTCCCACCATGAGAGTATCAAATCATCTCCAGCACAAATAGTTGGCAGTCATAGAGACTTACAGATTTAAAAACTATAGTGCACATTATTTAGTATTACAGTCTTGTACGAGTTCATGTGGTTTTTAACTTACCATCATATTGTGCATTTGTGTAGCAGCATATGAAATTTATGCTATGAAAGACCAGACTTCCAAAGTCATTTATTCAGGATTTAGGTGAAGCTGGAAAGTTCTTTAAACATATGTTATCTCACACATTTTGCCCTTCAGTTAATGAATACGTATATATCTAGTGAAATTGTATAAATGTGAAATCCATGTTCACCTACTTACAGGTTCTCCTAATCCTTATGTTACTATGAGTAAAAAATTAAAAAGGTCAGGACTGACTTTCTTCCACAACTAGCATGGGTATTACATTGAGCAGAAACAAATGTTGGAAATGTTTCACTACTGATTAGCACAGGCAGCCTATTAAAGTTCTAAAACTTAAGCCAAGATTTTAAATGCCTGTGACGTGCAATCCTGTAATGATCACTACCAGGTGATGATCTGGTTACAACACAGCAGAGAGGTAAACATGACGATTAGTAAAAATATGCCCTGTGTGGTGAGGACATCAGATTAGAGTGTGGATAGGGACTTACTTTTCAGTTTGCTGAGTAGGGTATAACAAATATACATTTTGTAGAGGAATATTTAGGCACAGATTAGTTAAAACTACTACAGAAATTGCAGAGAACGGTATGAAAAGTATGAGCTGAATTAAGAATTCCTGAACTCATATTTAAATCAGTGCTGCCTCCTGCCAAATGAAGGATTTAGCTTCCAGTAAAATTCAATGGGCTTAATAACCTCAAAACCATTTTCCAGTCTTTCCTGTGCTTATGATTGTTTCAAGTCAAGTTAAAAAGCATCTCTCTAGAAGTGTTTCCAGATCCTAAGGGTTTCAAAAGAAACATGAATTATGTAAAAGCGTCTGCGAAAACATCAATTAATGACACCCAAATTCTCTTCCCAACTGAAAGTTATAATGGAAATAAAAATTATACCCAACGTGTGGAGCAGATCCAAAACACTAATTACAATTACAGCAGTCTGTGGTTAGACCCCTGAAAATGCGTATATATGGTTCAGTGTTTCTAAAATGCACACCAGATAGCAAGATATTAATACATTAAGTGATTTTCAACACCCCATAACTTCCCATCTCAAATGTGCATATGGCGTGCCTCTAGATACAGCACTTACCAGGATGCTCTGTAATCCTTACTGTTTCTACCTCTTGAAATCTTCTCATAATATAGAGAATGACTATCTTTTTGCTCATTCTTTTATCTTTCTTTTGTTTTGTTTCTCATCACTATTCTCCTATTTTCCTCTTTCTTGGGTGAAATCCTAAGACGACAAATTTTGCTCTTTGATTTCCTATGAAGATGGCTAGTTTTCATTTTCATTGCTCTGTATATTTTCACACATCTTGGCAAAAAAATAATTTTTAAGACTCCTATGTATCTGTTAAATTTTATTATCTTATGCAGAAAGACAAACTGAGATGCAAACAGGTCAAATTTCTCTAAGGCTATGCAATGGGCAATCAATCAGTAACAGAAAGGCCCAGGAAAGTATTAACAGTTTCTGATTTTTTTCACTTCTATGGTTATACAACAGAATGAGGTTGTGTCTTAATTTACTTTCAGCTAAAGTAGTTCATTAGAGTTAAGAAAAATAGACAACTTTACCATTTCTTACTGTGCCTTTCATTGCCCTTGCTCAACTACTACAATCTATGTCTGTAAGAGGTGTGAAAAGGACACATTAAATCACTGACCTGGTCCAAGTAGTAGTGATGAGTAAATGAGTCTATCAATCTAAGACACAATTTCAAGATGCAGAGAACATCACAGCAGTATCTATCTGGATACACAACTTTTACTGCAATAAAGAAAATACATGGCCAGCCTTCTAGACAAGTTAGACATGGCTGTGGAACTCATACACGTCAGTCAAAATAAAAACAGCAACAAACTTCAGATTTTAATACAAAGCAGAGAAATATCACATAAAGGAAAAATGTAGGAATCTCTCAGTAGGCCAAATGCCTCCATAGTTCTAGAAGCCATCATAGAAGCCAGCCCTGACTTAGTCCTCTATTGTACACAACACAGGTTCAAAACCAACTAAACTACTGAAAAATGGATTGAAATTTCAGGGAATAATGTTTCTAACAATAACTAGCATTAACATTAAATTACAATGAAGGAATTTCATTAAAATATCACAGAATTAATACAAACCATAGGACATAACCACAAATAAATCTTGCTACTACCCAAGGCATGAGTATCCCTGGCATACATCCAGTGCCCGTTTTCCCAAGCATTGACTGATATAGGACATCAACATTTTCTTACGTTAGTGTAACTCCAGCACCTTAGTGTTTCTGCACCAACCAGTACTTTCAATCTCTTTAGAAATCCGTATCTACATTCATCTTAGTCAGTTGTGCCCATACAATGTGTGACACAATAGTAAAACATAACCATTTAATATCTCTGCTTTCTTAGTAACAGCAAACATCAAGGCAGACATATCCACTTGCCTGCCACGTCTGGTAAGAGATGGTTACATTTGTGTTTTCAACAGCACTCCTGGCTGGACCTCTTCTTCTTAAAGGTTTAGCCTATTTGAAAACATCGTATCTGGAATTAGACTATAGACATACCAGGAGTTTGGAGCTCTGTGACTGGAGTTAAATTTCCGAAGCTGAATTTTGATGTTGAATCTTTGTAGGGATGCTAGCAGTGGTTTTGTGAACTGAATTTGCTGTTTTGAATTCAAAGACAGCTTCTGTATTTGGTGCCTATAATCTAGAAAAGATTAGAGCCCTGGTATATACAGCTTTGTGAACTTTTTATATTTCTCTCCAATCTTTTGGATGCTTCAGTTATCAGTGTGGTATCCGAGTGATTTCTGTGCCTTGCCATTGTGGTTAGAATAAATCCTGTGTTGTTCCCACACAGCACCAAATATTTTACAATGATCATCCTGAGAGTTGCCTGAGGAAGGAAATAGGAGACCAAGAAAGAAGTCAGCTATCAGGCACCAGAAAAGGTGTTCTGAGGGTGGTATAGCCACACCACTCGCTGTTCACAACTATAAGAACAGGACTGGAGCTATCTTTCCACCTTCAAAACTGTGTCAGGAGGAGCACTGTGCTAGACACACATGCATAGGCATGTAGGAGATCAACTAAGTGCCTTAAAACAAAAAAGGGGGCAGAAGAGAAGACATTCTGCATATAAATTTTCAGTATGGCTACAGAAATGTGAATTGTATGCTATGTGTCTTTGTGACAGCGAAGTTAATGAGGGCATCTTGTACGAGAAACAGAAAGTAACAAGGCTTGCAGTAAATTTTAAACTGTAACATCAAATTCTATTCCTTTTAACTTACAAAGAGATTTTGTTAGAAATCATGTTCACTGAGCTAACTCTTGACCCCATATGAAAGAGGGTGATTACTAATTTCTATTTTTTCTTCTGTTCACGCAAAAGTAGAAGTGGTGGGGAGCTCTCTATAAATAACTCTATCAAGTAGGCACTTGGAGTTATGGTACTTGTAGAAAAGGAATATTCCATCCAATTTATGTATTTGTCTAAATGGCGTCTCTTGATGATGTGTGTAGGAATTAATTCTTGAGAGACAGATGTCCACAGAAGCACTGTTCAACTGCTTCTCCAAATAAGTATCATAGTTCTAATTCTCACTGCTTTCAAAAATATATATATATATATATATATTACAGTAAACATCAAAGGTCATGTTCACATATGCATTTCCATCAAAAGAATTTCCAAATCGCAGCTGGTTAATTTGGTGACTTCAGTTACTAATTCTCTATTTTAATTCTGATTTCTCCAATACTAGCTAAATGTAAATTAAAGGAATCAAAACAATATGCTTCTCATGGGAACCACAAAAGACATTTTAGACTAGAGAAACTTCTAAAAAACAAGTTATAATATCTTAGTTATCAAATATGTGGTCAAAACTATATTAACAGATATTTATGTTTCATACATAGAAGCTGGAGAAGTTGTGGTGCCATTTTCCAGTCAGAAATTATATAGCATACATCAGATGAATATTTGTAAATGCAGATGAGGGATAAGGATGAACCCATCATGTTTAAAAACAAAAAAACCTGTAAACGACATGAAAAGAAATTGGTCAGTCAAGCAGACCCTTTGCCAATTTAACCAACCTTGGTTAAATTAAAGGTAGAAACTGTATAAAAGCTATTACTGATCAAAGAATTTGAATTTATGAGTAAGCAAGAAAAACATCTTGTAACTGATTTAAGACATTTATAGGGAAACATATTCTGAGGAAAAAGGAAAGATTTCATGGACCGTTAATGCCTATCAAGCAGAAGAGGTGAGAGCATAACTTCATTCAATGTAAACACGATGATGATCCTGATTCTGCATGAAATTCAAGTTCATGCTCATTTATTCTGGGTCTCTCAGAGTTTAAAGTTCAACACATTCTCAAGTATACCACTGAACTGTGGAAATGTGTCACTACGTGTGATGAATAATAACAGGATGAAATAAATACTAAAATACATTTAATATATCTCTGAATTAAGTTTTTAATAGTTTATTACAAAAAGAAGTTCTGTAGAGAATGACAAAGAATCAGAACACGAAGTTGAATTATGCAAGAGAAATGAACGAGAGACCAGAATGTTTTATTTACCAATTTACAACCAAAAATGGATAGAATTTATTCTGTATCGAAGTATTTGAAACAGGCATACAGATACTGTTAATACTTCTTGTGCCTCCAGGGATACATAGGCCATAAGATATTATTTTGTAATTTATTTTGATTACTTATATGTTACAAGCATCCATGCTTCACCCTTGTACCTTGAACTCAACGCAGAAACCTCACTTAGTCATGTCTACAAGATACCCCTCAACACAATGAAATTTAAATATAAAGACTATCAGAACAGAGAGAATCAGCTGTTTTAACTTGGTAGTTTGTTCCAAGGATTAAATGTCTTCAATTTTAACCTCAATATACTTCCCATTTAAAAATTTCATTCTATCAGATACAATGATAGGAAAGTAATGTCATTAGTAATAAAAGTGATTAACATACTGAAAATATCAGCAAGCAATGCCAACTTACCAGCAGAACAGTATTTTTCGCAGTAGGAAAAACTATCATCAACAGGCTTTCTCAACCAACCACGAAGAGATTGAGGACACTGAGTCTTCAGCAGTTTTCACCATCCATAGGTAGGTCTGGAGAGCAAGAATATACCATGAAAAATTGGAATTGTCCCAAGGAACTCTCCCTGGAGTACTGCTTCATTTCACAAGAGGCTTTGGACTTAGTACTGTGAAAGGAATAATTATTCAACCATAGTTTATTAAGCAAAATCCACTACCACAGCCTATTTCAATTTGTTGAAAGCACTTTGCATTGGGGCTTTCAACTAGTGGAGAATCAATGATCCTCAGAATGCTCCACTCCATATTTATGTGAATGTGACACCAGTAAAAATGGCTTTTTCTACAATTAACAGTTTAACTTCAGATACTGAGTTGATGATATCATGGTGAATCCTTCGCTAAGTGAAATGCTATGAATTGAAAGGCACAATAGATACCCCGAACCTTCCAAATGCTCAAACTGGTATTTTCACTAAATACACAGCTGCAACAGGCAATTTAATTTTGGCATCTACAAGCCTCATTACCATGAGACTGTATCTGGCACTCAGTCTCTCCTCTTGGTTGAACCTGGTATAATGTTGCAATCACTGAGATTTCACAGAAGCTTTGATATATCGACATTGTGCCTGCTGATGCCACCTAGTCTTGGGTTAGCATATGATCAGGGACTGGAATGCATCTGCTCCCATTGTGCAGAGTAAGTAAGCTCAGTATAGCTGTGATGATCCTCCAGGAAGGAACTAGTTCTAGACAGGAAGAACCTGGAAAATTGCCTCTAGCCCACAGAGAACATCATTGTGGGCTAAACTCCACAGTAATCAAATAATCTAGTATGTGAGTAGAAAGAGAGGAGCTCTATATTCTAGAATTCATTCAGTTAAGGCTTCTTCTGAGAAAAGCAATCACACAGGCTTAACCAGATATCACTTCCACAGCCTTGGGCCAACACTAGGTAACCTGCAGTGATCACTGCCACAGTAACTACTGACAGACAAAACCCAAGAGGAGACGTGTTCATATAAGACGACAGATTTATTTTTCTCTTTCCATCTATATACTGCTTTTGTCTCTGTGAACAGCCTACAAAAGATAACACTAACAGAAATGGGGACTTCTCCTGTGATGCAACATCTTGCCTGGGAGCAACGTGGTTGCCTCAGTTTTTTTGGCTAGGACTCTGAAGGCAGTTGCCGTGTTGTCACTGTCACCCAAAATTCCCAACAGAAACTCAAACAAGTCAGAAACAGAAGGTGAAGAGGACTTTGACAATGGAAACATTGAAGAACAACATGTAGATTGACCCCTGGGGAATACCTCACAAACTTTCTGTTTGGTCGAGTATAGGAAATGGAATAAAATCTAACAGCTGTAATAAAGAACAAATAGATAAAGGGGGAGCCAAATAAAAAGTGGAGGGAAAAAGGAAAAAAAATTTGTGGAATAGTAAAGGATGTTAGCAAGACAGGTGGGGATAATGCACTCCTGATTAGATATCCCCAATCAGAAACAGATCTTGTGACAGAGGATTCTAGAAGACCTAGAGTGGGAGGATCACGATAGACAGTTTTCACAGGTCTTCAGAGTTTTATTCTGGGTATTACAAAGCTGTATGGAAAATGATTTTTTAATGGCGGAGGAGATGATTGAAGAAGGGATCTCTGTTGTACAGCTGAAAAGAAAGGAAGAACAGGTTTGCTCTGACATGCATTCAGCTTGCCTCTTGCAGAAGCAGCAAAAAGTGAATGTCTTCGACTGAACATACAACAGACCTGCTTTCAGTCAGTTCCCACTTCTGCAGAAAAAAATGAGGATATTTCAAAATTCTACAGCACTTCCAGTTTAGCTAAGCTTTGATATGGGACGTTTGGAGACTCTCCCCTTTTGGTTGACTGCTACATATGCAGCAACCAGATCAATGATTTCCAGAGTTCCTTCGCTCTGGTCATGGTGTCTGAGGGTGTTATTGTCCAGAAGTCCCAGAAAATGTCCAAAATCCATAAATTCTGCCTTAGTCAGAACTGTGGAGCAAAAAATAGAACATGTCTGAAGAAATTCTAAGGAAGAGTGAAAGTGAGATGAGACTTGTATATAAAGATCTAATCTGATCCTTGTGGTGCAATAAATCATATAAAGACAGTGAGAAAATTTTTCATAAGATCTCCTTACTCCAGAGTTTTCCTTCATTTTCATACTAGACATTCAGGGTGTTGTTCACCTCTGACCATTTTAAATATTTGCTTTTATTGAGGTTCTGAGGCTCCTTCTATAGCCCAGACAAAAAAAATTATGCTCTTCCAGAGAGAAATTCATCCCAGTTTAGTACGATGATGGAATGCTTCTCTAAAGACTTTTAGCCACTATAAGTTACGTATGTTGTTTATACTATTAATCAGGTCCATATACACATGATTTTATAGTTTCTGCATAAAGCTTCAGCTGTCAAATGATCTAGCTACTCACTTTACATATTTCTTTTAGAATGGAATTGCTTTACTCTATCAATCCAAATAATCCCATCTCTGGAAACATCTACAAAAAGAGCCCAGATTGCTTTCTTACAAGTTAGATATCTAATTTGTACACAGGAAACTTGTGTAAAATGAATGAGGATTGTGATGAGAAGGAAATAGAAGAACCCTTATCACCACATGATACTTTGTACTGACTTACTATAATGCGCCAGTACTGCAGTGCACCAACACTATAATATAAACAGTTAGACACCTGTGTAATGAAAACTCCCATGAGTTTATTTGTAATCAATAGGGACGTATATTCATATAAGCAGAGAATATGTTTATTAATGCAAATGGCTCTAGAGTATAAGTATACTACCCTGTAATATCTAGCATGGTTAAAATAATTACATTATGTGCAGTACATCTCACTGAGACCCAGAGACACGAGCTTAAGAGAAATTAAGTGGGTTTTATTTTTTTACTATGAACAAATGCTACTAGACTTTGGAAACTTCATTTTCACCAGCCATTTAGGATTATGATACTTACTTCCTACATGAAGTATAGCAAGGTCTTTTTGCTAGGGACATAGAAATCTTGAATACATTCTGCAGCACAGTAAAGACCACACAGAAAGCTTTAAACCCCACAGAAATGTAAGGAAGTGTTGACGCTTAGTGGGTTAGGGCTGCGTCAGTCATTAAACAAATGACAGATGCTCTCTAAACTCTCTGCCTCCCCACATGGAAAGGGAAATTAAATAAGGCAGGGAGACTTAAGGATTCAAAAGGAAAACCAAGCCAGCTATAATAATCAATTATAGTACTATTAAGGAAATAACTAAAATCATGAAACATATATACATTCATACAAAAAGCCAACTTCTCAACTTCCCCCCCATAGCAATCTGCACTGAGGCTGCAGAGCAGGTGGCACCGAGGAAGCTCCAGCTTCAGCAGCAGAGGGGAACCAGGCACAGGAGCTGGATTTGGGAACTCAGGATTGGGATCAAAGACAGAAGAATGGACAGAGTCCTCCTCGGATGCAGCCACTGGAGCAAGAGGTCTTACTCAGTCAGTTGAACGTGGCGGTAACAATGCCAAGGTCACGGGTTCGATTCCCATTCGGTCCCCATGTGTTGCCTAAGGTAATCGAGAGGTGGCATCCCTGGCAGCAGGGAGGCTGGATTAAAATGATCTCTAAGGTCCCTTCCAGCTTAGGCCATTCTATGATTTCTATGATGATCCCCCAGATTTATATCAAAGATAATCTATATGGAGTGGAATGGAATGGAATGGAATATTTCTGTTCTGTCTGCTTCCCCACAGAAGTGACAGCTTTTACTTCCTCAAGACCCTTTTACTTCCCAGCACTCCCAGCGTGGCACACAAGATTTGGCAGTGACCACGGTGACTACAGAATCAAGTACTCGAAATCAAGACTCAGGGGGGAACTTATCCCTCTCTGCAACTCCCTGAAGGGAGGGTGTAGTCAGGTGTGGTCAGGCTCTTCTCCAGGGCAACCAGTGACAGGACAAGAGGGCACAGCCTGAAACTGTGTCAGGGGAGGTTGAGGTTGGGTCTCAGGCAGCCCTTCCTCACGGAGAGGGTGCTCAGGCACTGGGATGCTCTGCCCAGGGACGTGGTGGAGTCACCGTCCCTGGAGGGGTTTAAGGAGAGGCTGGATGTGGCACTTAGTGCCCTGGTCTGGCCCATGTGGTGAGGTTGGGACATAGGCTGGACTTGATGATCTCAAAGGTCCAGCCTCATCAATTTTGTCATTCTGTGATAAGCAAGAGCTTCTCTACATAGCAATCTCTGGTGGTATAAACATCAGGTGTTTTTGCTGCTAGTACCAGGTACTGTTTGCAAAAATATGCTGTTAACTTCAGAGCGTGCAGCCTCTGAGAAGAGACTGAGCTGAGAAGTAAAATCACTGAACAGAATTGGTTCTGTTTAGCTCAAACCAGGACAGGAAGGCAGCAAGCTATTTAACAGATGCAGGAACTTATAACACAATCATATCAAGTACTCATTAAATTTTGTCCTTCAGCCTGGCCCAGAGGCTACACTGACAGCAGTCACAGGTGTGGGTCATTCCAGTTAAATGAAAACATGGGCAAGGGTGGGACTTGGTAAGAAACATCAATCTGTAATTCGTAACACACAGAGCTATGTCACAACCTACAGCCCTTCCTCTTCTAAATTAGCAACTGATTTAACACAGTAACAAGCTGAAGCAGCGTACAGGTCAGTCCTGCATCAACATCCGGATTTGCATTTCTTCACTCCCTCATGCTTGTGGGTATTACCCTGTGCTACAATGACACCAACGTGGCGTTCTGCCTTTGAAGGATTTGACAAGGACAGGGCTTAGAGGACACAGCTAAGAAAACTTGATTATGCTGTAATAAATGGTCCCACAGGTGGATGCTGTTCTAATCACTTTTCAACATTTTTTGTTTAATAAACTAAAAGGGAGCTCCATGATGTTTTTTTGCCCAAAGAAACAAATTCTAAACTCATTCTTCATGAACTAACGTGTTTTGGTGATTTGCTGATCTCATGAAAGAATTTGGAGCCAAATATTTTGTACTAGCAAGGTTTTCCAGCTATAATAGAAAAACGAGGCGAGGCTCAAATCTCTTCTCCCTCCAAGATATCCTCTCAGGTATGCCTATTGGGCAAATCTAATACCATTCATGAGTTCTGATCTCTGGCTGGCCTATGTGGCAATTTCTTGTTGAAACCAGCCAGTTTTCTCCAATTGTAAACCTAGACTGAGCAAGGAAAATAGTTTTCTACACATTCTGTTGCAGGCAGAGTACAGATACAGAAGATAACAGGTTAGATTCTTTGCAAAATCTACCCAACTACCTTTGTGCCCTAAAATGCCTCCAGTGCCCTCATTCTACATGGTAGCCTCAATATCACCCATAAAAGCACCATGCTGCTGAACTGCAGCACACACTTTGCAATGTCTTAGGCAACTGGAATTAAAAATTCTCATGAAATTCATAGAATCATAGATTACCGGCTTGGAAGGGACCTCAAGGATCATCTAGCCCAACCCTTTCAGGTAAAGAAATACAGTTTAAATGAGATGGCCCAGCACTCTGTAAAGCTGAGCCTTAAAGCTGTCTAAGGTTGAAGAATCCACCACTTCCCTTGGAAGACAATTCCAACATTTACTTGCTCTGACAGTGAAAAATTTTCCGGTGGAATTCAACCAGAATTTCCCCAGGAGTAACTTGTACCCATTATCCCTTGTCTTCTCCATGTGGCTCCTCATAAAAAGGGAGTCTCTATCCTCATGATAGCCACCCCTTATGTATTGGTACAGTACCTAAAATCATCATCTTTGCGTCCATGGGGCAGCACATGGAGCCTACAGGAAACTCAGGCCAATGCAATGCAGTAATAGATTAAAAGAGTCCATTCGTCCCCTCTCCAGAGGCTGACCCCAAGCAATGTGAGGCAGATGGCATTTGACAGGTTAAATGAGCCCATGATATAGTCAGCAGCTGCTGTTGTACTCATCAGCTGTTGATCCTTTCTGCTGACAGTGTGTGTGGACTGTCAGTCCTGCCACCCTAAACATCCCGGTGCCGGGATGGGTGGTACCTGGTGATACCAGTATCAGTCACACAACACAAACTGCTGGTGTACGTTTGCTTTGGCAGCACAAATTCAACCTGTTGGATCACAAGGCACAGCCCTAACACACTAATAGGGAGAAAATGTTCATGTAACTCTATACACACGTAAGAGCTCGTTGGCAGAAAATAATTTCTGCTAGGTCAACTCAGAATATAAGAAAATTCTGACTTCACTTACAGATAGCGATCAGTACAATTTGATATTAATATTAATTGTGTAATTGGAGTAGGAAGGTTCACCAAGACCTATCTCACAGTCACAGGAGCACCTGATGCCCCAAAAATATATTTCCCTTATTCTCTCCCCATACTGCTCTTCTTGTTTCATTAATAGACTCATCTTAATCTGTTAAACTGTTGGTCATTATTTCCATTAGGTAGACTTCGATTAACATTTTAACAAAGGCTTTACAGAAGTAAACACACTAATCAAACTCCCATCCAGGCCTAAGGCAATAAGAAGCAAAATAAATACATCAAAGTAAATAAGCCTTCAAAAGTAAGCAAAATAAAACTGTTATGCAACTCATTTTCCAGCACAGCCATTTAATTTTCCTAGCCATCTAAGCTGGATACCACTACAAATACAGCGATAAAACACATGCATGGACATATATGTAAATATGACACGAAGACCCTTGTACATGAAGCCGGTCATTTCATCACAGGAGCTGTCCTTGGAAAACTTGCTTACTGTTTCCAGTCAGCTGTTTCTCCTCCACATTTCTTTCCTGCCCTATTGAATGAGTGCAACATAAACATTTTCTCCTTCTCTGATTGCTGTGTTTTTCACAAGTGAGACACAGCTCTCTCCTATTCACAATGGCCAACTCTTTCAGCACCAACAGAATTGAGCACATTCTCTCACTGCTGGCTGCCCTCCTTCTTTTCCAAATTTTGTTGGTGTGCAGAGATATCTTGAAACAGGCTCTGCCAGTAAGAACTAAGCGCCCTCAAAAACCTTTGATTTCTGGCTTACCCACATCATGTATCACAAAATTGTCTCTCCCACCCACCAACGGACCCATATTTTCCATGAACCGCTACAGTCTGGGAACAGCTGTGAGCCTTTATCTCACTAACCTGCAGACTCTGAAACAAGACTGAGTGAGAGAGATGGCACTTCCTCACAAATGAATGCAGAGGAGGTACTCTCCCTGGGCAGTCCACATTCTTATTTTTGTCCTCCTTCAGGTGTTATAGCTGTCTAGAGACTCCTCCAAAGAATGAAATAAAGATTTCTGTTCAGTGTCTGCCACTGGACAGACTCAGGCAACATCTAACATCATATTACAGCAGCTGTCCTACAGTGGTAGAAAAACAGCTTCCATGCTGCGCAGAAAGCGAATTTCTCTTTTGCATACGTGAAATCAATGGGTGCCTGCAGATGGGAGCCATTGTTTTCTTAAGAAGTGGAAATTCTGACACAGTGGGGAACAGGAGAACAACCGAATAGCATTACGAACATGGTTTAAAGATGAGAAGGGGAAAGGGGAAGATGAGGGAATATGGAGAAAAAGACAATATGTAAGGCAAAGACAAAGAGAGAAAAGGGAGAAAAAACATCAGTGCACACAAAGAACAAGCAATCGGCAGAGAAATGAGAGGCTGAAGACAAAACAGATCAAAGACTCTAACAATATCTCATTGTGCCAAACGGGGAAAACACTGACTCACCAAACTCATTTAGTGGAAGAAAACAATAAGGTAATGAGAAAGCATGAACCATAAAGCAAAATAAAAGTCAGTCTATCAATCCAAACTAGATTTTAGGCTCAGATGTTGTGATTTTCATAGATGTCTCTGAAATCATCACGACTGTCTCCTCCAGTCAATGACGATAGAGTCTTTTGAAGAAAAAGTGGCTGTGAATTGCACAGCAGAGAGTAAAAGGAATGTATTCTCCGTGATCCCTTAAGCTAAGTGTAGAGATAACAACGTACTGATACAGAAAAAGCTACATGATTCTGTTTCCTGCACTCTTAGGGATTTGCTGCTCTGGCTGAGTCACTGTTATCTCAAACCCTCAGAGTTTGTTGCAAGACTGCTAAACGTATTGTACGTGTTCTGAGTAAGGAGGTACCTCTGTTCCTTACGTCCTTAAGCCCTGCTGTTTCCTAACCTGTCTGCCTTTGTTTAAGGCAGAAAAACTAGTATTTAACTGTCAGCACTGAGTGCATGCCATCTGATGTAGAGGGGATTTTTTCCATCTGCTTATTGAAAGCTATTTTTAAAAAATGAAACTCTCCTACGGAGTCCCTTACAGAAGACTGCATACTACTGAAGAGTAACTGCATATTTTTGTTGACTCCTGTTGTTCAGAGTATTAATATGCCATTTTCATAACTAGTATAAAGAAGCCCACCTGTATATGTACAAAGTTACGACTTATAAAACCTTTGGATTTGTTAAGCATAAGAAATACATCTAAGCTGATTTTTTAATGTGTCCTGTAGACTGTAATGATTCCATTACCAGGTAGCATACTTTGCTCTTTTATTCCATTATTCATAGTTGAACTGACATCAGAGACCATCTTTCATTCAGAGACCAAAAAAGGAAAAGATGATTTTTATAAGTGCCATTTATGAACACAAATTCCTTCCTTCTAATCAACCTGGTAATTAAACTCTCAAGAAAAAGTGCTACCAAATACGGAAAAAGAAGCCAATGTATCCTCCTAAGGCCCTTTTCTTGTCACAAAGCTCTTCTCACTCGAGTTTCCTAAGTAAAGCTGCCTTCCTCTAACACCACTTACAGTTCTCAGTGCTTTTCTAAAGTGGCCCTACTTCCTGTTCTTAAAGCTTGATTGTACTTACATCAATGAAAACCACTGAGGTATCTGGAAAACCTTGTAATTAAGATCACTTCCCGAAAACTGCGGTGGATGTAATTTTTAATTTATACTTGCATTACAGAAGGATCTGAAGGACTCTCTGTGATAGGTGAGGGACATACATTTCTTGAAACATAGTGCTGCTGTACTGTTTTCCCATTATGAACAGGAAAGGGAGAAGGATTTGACCAATGTGAGGATTATTATTTGCATTTCTGAACGGATACCTAAAGCATAGAGAAATGAAATGTCATTCTGACAATCATAGAGGAGAACTGTGCCAGAACTAGAACTTCATCAGGTCTCCTGAATCCCCACTCTGGGTTTCATCCACGAAACAATTTACATCTCTCCATATGTTTTCACCCTTCACTGTCTTCCAAAGGATTTACACTCTGAAGTTCTCAATTGTATCCCAAAGAGCTAGAGTACACTATGGGCAAAATAAAGTTACAAAAATAAACTCATCAACCTGACAGGCCATCTATCAGAATTCACCATACAAAAAACCTAAATCCTATAAACAAATAACTGCTTTAAATCTATTGGCAGTATTCCGTATTCAACCAAACACTCGGTGTTTTCTTTATTTTCCTTGTTATACACTGCTGTGTCCCTCCCATCAATATTAATATTGGTAATTTCTTGCAGAGTCGAAGGGGTTCAAGACTGACCCCAAAACATGGTATTAACTTCCCAAGCAATGATATGAACTCATTTTTTCTCTTCTGGTCTATCTAATGGACTTGATGCACTTTGCAAAAGAAGAGTATAAGTGAAGTTCTTGGCTATTATTTGTTCTAGTTAAACAATCTCAGATTTATATCAACAAATAGTGATAACAGTGCCTCCCGGCTCTGATATATTAACTCTCAGCTTTAATAAATTATTAAGGGATTTGTCAAGGTCATCATGAGTCTTTTAGTTTACAGTAAACTGAGGTAAAACGACATAGGCATCTCCCAAAGTTTCTTGACAAAAAGTGGTGACAGGAGAACCAAGTGTCCCACCATACAATACCTTTTGAGCTATCCACTCTACTCTTTGCATTATTCTTTAAAATTACCTTTGTTTTAATATCTTAATGCACAAAAAGACTCTCCAAACTGATTTTATAGGTGTTAGAAGACTGTGGGACCTGCTGGACTGTTCCTTACGTAGGGCAGAACGTTTCTCATGGCACTTATGCACCATGATTTTGTAGCCCTTACGAGGTGGTGTTCCATATCTTTTAGACCTAAGCCCAATAACATTTATCAGCAAGGCAGAGAATCCTTTAATGTAAACAGTTGGGTTGTTCATAGTCAGTCAGATGTCATAGAAAATCAAAAAACCATAAAGTTGTAGTCTAATACCAACAGTTTTAACCTCAGGTCGGGATCCCATTGTATTTCATAAATTAGAAATTAAAAGCTTTCTGTTCCAAATTTGTTAAGTCTCTAAAGAATATTTTTAAAACCAATGTTTTTAAGAGTAATGCTAATAACACATATGCTCAATATTAGATTTATTTTAATCAAGGTTTTCTTTATTTATTTGTTTGGAAAACCTCCCAGTTCTTGTAGCAAGATGATTTTTCTTGGGTTGACTGTAAGATTTCAGTCAGGGGTAAACAATATTATAAAAATGAAATATTACTGTTTGAGCAAAACATTTGAGACCTCAAAGTGGGAGCTGCCAGAGACTCATCAATTTCTCACTAGCCACTAAACATGAAAGAGGAAGACCAACCTTTTCTATCGCCATCTTTGAAGCTGAAAAATTATGCCTAACCTGTTTAATTCAATATGGGAGTGTTAATAAAAGGGATTTGATACCATTCATCGAATTTAAAGTCAGAAGAGACCATCAGATAAATGGCTGCAGTATTCTGTGTAATAAAACTGAAATATTTGTTTCTGATTATCCTTGCAAAGATCCTAGTAACCTGTATTTCTCTATCTTTTTAGAAGTCTTTGTGGCATGAATATGGAAGCATGAACCAGAAAGGAGCTGAAGAGGTGTTTCATTGGAAGGAGCTAACACCACAGAGAGAATTTCAGAAGACTTCATAACTGAGAACTTCATTGCAGATGACCAGAAGAAGAAAACGGAGCATTGAAGAGTTTTGTTTCATATACATTAAATTAGGTTGTCCTCTTGGATAGTTACAGACAGCCTGGAGAAATCTGTCTTCAGGTGGTTTTTTTAAAGAGCAAGAGAGTAATAATAATCGCATAAAATAACTTGGAATAAAGAACAAAAAAAAATAGAATGCCAAAATAACAGATAAAACATCATAATGATGGTTTGGGAACTTATTTCCCCACTGCTTGGAAAGAACAGAAGAAATGCAGGGAAATACAAAATGAGGAAACAAAAGTGATTCAAGAACCACAAAATAGTAAGACATAAGGAAGCCAAATTTACGGAGTCTGGAAGAGAAAAAACTCAGAGGCAACATCATCTCAGTCTCTAAATATCTTCAAGGTAAGGATACATATAAAAGGAGGGAATTATTCAGTCTCAAACTCTGACTACTGGAAGAAAAGGGCTGGACTGAAGAAAGAGTTTTACATAAAAGTTTTTAGCTATAGGAGAAGACACAGTGAACAGACTGAAAGAAAGCATAACATTCGAGATACAGATCCTGAAATGGGCTGTTCCCACTAATAGATGTTTCACTTGTACATTTCCATCTAATAAATTTCCTACTACTAGAGGAACCTGAGCTGCCTTTGATTTCTCTTGATCCCCTCTCAGGCAGCATTTCTGAGACTTCAACATACGCGCTACTGGTTTTAAGTTTGTCATAGGTTATACAGGAAAGGGAAAGATATTTGATGGCCTGACATAAATGTATCTCTACAAGGTAGACTGGGGAAGCTAGAAGAAATATTTTTATAGCGCTTTCTGGAGGTGTTACATAGATACCAACTTTTGTGGATAACAAGTGCTCTTTTCCATAGCAACTTCCAAATATCACATCTATCCTTGTTCTTGATGCAGACACTTCCCATAACAGCCATTTCATTTTCCTTCCTAAGCTTTACATCTTGCTTCACTGGTATATCTCCTTAAAAATACTTCTACCTCACTCAAATGACTTCAGACACCCTCTTTTAGTGTTATTCCTGCTCCTTCCATGACCCTACCTTCAATCTAATCCTTGATCATGACCGAAATCTTGCCAGAACATCTGAAGATTCATAAAGAATGAACTTCCAAAGCTTTCCCTCCCCCTCCTTAATCTTTTATAGCACTATTTAAAGTATTAGATAAGGTTTGTCTCACCTTAAAAATAGTTACTTCCAAAGATGTGCCAGGCCTCTGCCAGCTCATATATGACCATAAAGTGAAAATTTAGCATATCCTGGGAATTACTATATTCAAACGATAAAAATATTAAGGGCTGGATGGTGGGCCTGTCTAATAAGCTTACCGGACATTTATGCACTCCTAAACCACTATAAACTCACTTTCATGTTGCTTTTAGTGAAGACTGTAGCACTGATTTTTAAAAAGTTGATGGCAACTTAGTGTAAGCTTTTCTCATACTGTTGGGGAGGAAGTAAGTTTCAGACCTATGAGATGATCAGCAAAATAGTTCCCTGAGAACCTAGATCTTGTTTCCTTCCATGGCCGCTCTAAGGCAAAACAGCAGTCTATCCCTCTTTTGAGGGAAGTAAAACTGAATTCAGTCATTTGAAAGCTAGATTCTACCTACATCAAATGAATGCAAACCTTGTTTACAGAATAGGGAATTTTGTCTCTTTGACAGCAGATGAAGTTAGTTTAAGAACTGGACTATAATCCAAATATGAATATGTTAGAAAAATAGTAGGACTGAGAGCCATATTAATTTATAGATAACAGGAGCAGAAGAACTCTGCTGACTACCGCTAACCTTGGAAATAGGGAGAGATTCCAAAGAAGAATGGAATTGTGATTACAGAATTAAGAAGCTGACAAAAAGTTTATACTGCAGGAAATTTAGCACATAAGGGCTTAATATTGGGGAGGGGGGGGTATGGGGAGGGAAGAGCAGGTGCATGATCTTCAACAATATGAGACTGCCAGAATAAAAAAAAAAATCTGTTTTTCTTTTTCACAATGGATAGAACAAGTAATAAGTGGCTTATACTTCTGAAATAAGAGCTTTAAGTTAGACCTCAGGAAAAAGCTTTCCCAAGATAAATATAGTTAAGTACTGGAATAGATTTATTGGGGAGATTGTGAATCATAGATTCATGTGAGTCTTTCAGGTACAGTTCAGACAAACTGTAGTTAAGAATGGTTTAGGTACATTTGATACTGCCCTGAGGCGAGGAAAATTTGCATTTTGTTCTGCCAAGTAGCAGAAGGATGGACCAGACAATCTCTTAAAATCCCTTTCAAGGCATTTCCTAAGATAAGGTTTAATGAATGAAAGTTCATAGTTAATTTTATTTAGGTGATAGATAAAATCTCTATTTTTAATAGGGAAGATAATTTAATAGTGAACAACTGGAAAACTTGATCATTGCTGTAGTTGACTCTCCATCCATTTTAAACAATTTTTAAAATAAGACTGAACACAGAGATATAAAATAATAGCTAATTCCAGTTGTAGCTAGTTGCCAAGATAAAGGAATTATTTTAGAAGTCCTATGGCCTGTGTTATGAGGGATGTCACAAAAGCTCTAACTGGTTTAATAATCTATTAATTTTATTTATTGGTTTTCATTTTGTTTGTTTGCTTTTCCCATTGGTAATGATCTTTATCAACCGGCTTCCTGGCTCGTGGTCTTAGAGAGCATGTAAAAAGGCTTAAAGGACTTCTAAAGAGATAACAGCCTATCCCATACACCCTTTCCAGTTGTTAATGCTCCCACACTTAATGGTTTACCCACTATGGGTGGGGGAAAACAATCCCCTTTTAATGACTTCAGACAGCAGGATAAAAATTCCACTAATGTGTGTGAGGCAAACATCCTTATAATAGTTAAGTTAATGAGGATGTGATTAATGGATCTACAGATGAAAATGCATTCTCCACCTCAGTGGAAACATCCTTAATTAAGACAGATTTAAGTACAAGGCATTAGATTGCAAATGGAAGCAAGAACAACGAAAGTACTCAGAACAGTTTCTCTCTTTCATGCAGCTTTTTGACGTATTTAAAGAATTACTTGATTTACTCTCTAGTTTGCAGATATGGGACTACACGCCTGAGCAAAACAAGAAACCATACATTACACAAAGAGCTGTATTCATCCCCATCTGCCATTTCCTTCCCTAAAGCACAGAGGTGTCTACAGCACAAACCAAGGGCCAATTTGCCTTGATTAGTTTAAGTGTAGCTTAAGGGCAGCTGGTCCACACAAAAGTAAGAGAGGAAGGATAAAGTCCAGCTCCAAAGGAATTCGAGTCACTGGGTAATTCAAACAGCAAACTATTCATCCTGATGAAACCTACTTTGGCAGTCATTGAAATAAAAGGTGAATTCCTGCTAACTTTGTATGGGCATGATGACTTCCAAGAAAAAAATGAGATTAAGTGAATTGATACTTTCATTTAAATCAGACTGAAGATTTGGGCTGCTGAGACCTGTTCAATGGACTTTATCTCACAAAGTTTCACTACACTCCTTTGAAGCCTCTTAACATGACTGTTTCATTTCTCTTGGAGAAAGACACTCCACTTTCTCCTTATGACTCCTGCTTGCAATCTGGACAAGAGAGCAAGACACTAATGGTGAAAAATAGGAAGGATTAAAAAGACCCAAGGATGCATGCCAAAGGACTGCTGCATACCTGCTTATGCACTTGTTACATAGGACAACAACTCCATCCATCTGTGTTCTAGGGGCCAAAATAAGAGTAAGAAATTCCTTTAGACCACCTCTGTTCTGCTTCCAGGGGTTTTAGTCAGTCCAGATCCACTCTGCTGCTTCTCTTACAGCGTGGCTTTCATCCTAAGTGAGATAAATAATGTACAGCAGAAAGCTATTTCCTGTGCACTTGGGCAACAATTTTATTAGATCTCGGCGTTATTTTTAGGGCTGATTTAATTCAACATGCAAACAAGAGCAAGGGTTTTATTACTGAGTTACAGACACTTCAGTTCCATCTGCAGTGGCAGTTAAAGGGGTGTCTCTCAGACAATAGGAGAAATGGGCAAAAAGCTCCCTGTCAATTTTGATACTGACTATTCATATCACAAGTCCTAGCAAACCGAAGCACGATGAATATTTGAACTGCTTGCAAACACAAATCATGTTAAACAGGGTAAGTGCATCTCCATTTATTATGCAGGGAGCTTAGGAAAGCAGAATATATTTATTGTTAATAGAATATTCACTTCAAGCTATACCAATAGGGCTTTTGTTTTGATAAAAGTTGTCCTTGGGGAACCAAATACAAACTTCTGAGCTTTTGCTAGGAATTATATGTATATATATATTCTGGTTAACTCTGTAGGGGTCTAAGTTGCCAGCTGACTTTTATTCTGGTGATTCTGCATCTTTACAGAGTGTGTGAAACCACAAAAGCTGAGAACAAAAGTATTCTACCTTCTTTTTCACCTGTATAAAAGATGCATAGCAGTGCAAGACATCGTGGAGTTACACAGTGTCCCTTTTTCCTTCTCCTGTGGAAGAATATCACTTTAAAACTAGAACAAATTTCATCACAGGAAGTCTAAACAAATGCAAGCAGAGTCAAGCAACAAGTTGCATTGGCCATTAAAATTAAAAATTTATTTCATCACAGGAAATTAAAATAAATGCTAGTATTGCAAGCAATTGGCCAGCTTCTATAAATGGAAATAGTGCAGCATTTTACCTCATCCTAGAAGCCTTGGATTTATTTAAATTTTTTGTATGCAAAGAAATAAAAAAGGCTGAGACAAAAATCTGATAGGTCCAAAAAATAGAACCAAGAGCTGAATTTTGAAAGTACCCTGATTCCAAAGTAATGAGGATCCATGCATTTGGATAGAGATAGGAAAAAGGTCACTCCTGACCTGAATCCAGACATGTACAAATAGATTCAGATTAGTCTGTCTAGTTGATTCATATATATATATTTATACACCCACACACGCATATGTATCTTTGTTTCTCTTCTCACATGATTAAACTCATAAGATTGCATCATGCACAGCACAGCAGGTAAGCTCGATGGGAGATGATGATAATGGGCAAAAATTTACCTTTAGTTTTACTGAAAAACACAAACTTATTATCAGGACTAAAACGAAAAGTAAAGATTGCCACATCCCAGTAATCACAGGGAATTCTAAAGGACAAATCAAGGGCATAAAAATTAAAGTACCAGTGATTTTGCTGGAATATGCTTGAAGCCATTTTAATATCTCTGGCAAAACGCGTTGAGGAGGAAAAACTGTGTCATTCTGAAGCAATAGGAATGGACGAACAAACAGAATGACCACCTAAAAACATCTTCCATGGCCTTTATTACTGCAACAACAGCAAGAACACTAATAAATAATAGAGTCTTCTATGGATATTCTTATGTAAAAGAGTCAATACCCAGTACTTAGTCTGCTCCACAACCCTTTATTGCCATTCTAGCAGGAGAAAAAAAGGATTAAAAGACAACTCATATGCAGACGACCAGAAATGAGAAGGCCATGACTAGAGAGTAACTTTGCAAGAAAGGAGAGTAATCTCTGTCATCTCTTCACTGACCCTCTTAAAAAGGTGATAAATTTAAGTTCTCCTCAGGTATACAAAATGCCAACCTTACCTAATATTTCATACAAGACAACTGGACACTGAAAACATATATGCTGAGGAAGAACATGAAATAAATAAATTCTGGAAAACAGTGAAGTAATATGAGAAAGTCTGGACAGAGCAATATGTTTTTTTCTTCTCAGAGATGACAGTATGAGGGTAGCAGCAATAATAGGGGGTTTCTAAACAGATGTTACAGTCCAATTCTGTTCCATCTGAACTCTACATGCTTCAGTGGACAGAAACAAAACTGCTTTAGGATCAGATTGTGCACACCACCACGTTATTTTCAATTAGACCACTTATGTCATTAAGGTTTTGCTAAGCTTGTTAATAGTTTTGAATTCTGGACTGAGTGGAGAATCACTACAATGCCTTCTAAGATCCTCAAGGCAACATCCCCAAATGAGCAGGACACTATTTACTCCAAGTGAAATGAACTACAAAATTAACTGACAGCTGTTCACCTTTCATTAATATGCCTCTACAGACAAAATCTTCTGACTGCTGCTTTACTCACCCGACAAACTGTTCAAGTGCTTCTTAGTATACCAGAATGCTTGCAAATGAGCTAAAAGCAACCAAAATCCTCCAAATGCTCTTCTTGGCACATACTCTGGCAGGTAAATTAGAAGAAACACTCTATGAAAGTGATTGGAAAAGATGTGTAAGGCCATCAAATCCAACCATTAACTCAGCAATGTTGGGTTCACCACTAAATCGTGTCAGTAAGCACCACATCTATATGTTATTTAAATACCCGCAAGGATGGTGACTCCACCACATCCCTGGGCAGGCTGTTCTAGTGCTTGACAACCCTTTCCATGAAGAAACTTTTCCTAATATCCAATTTAAATGCCCCCTGGCACAACTTGAGGCCATTTCCTCTTGTCCTGTCACTTGTTACTTGGGAGAAGAGGCCAACTCCCACTTCGCTACAAGCTCCTTTCAGGTAGTTGTACAGAGTGGTAAGATTTCCCCTCAGCCTCCTTTTCTCCAGGCTCAACAACCTCAGTCTCCTCCTAAGACTTTTCTTTAATTCTCTACCTTAATCTGACCTCCTTGGAATTCCAAATGCTTCAGCAGGGTGGTATGAAGAGGAAGGATTGTTGTTTTGTTATAAGCTTGAGGTAAGCTGCTCCTGTGGTCTCAATTCTTATTTGTAATTCTCTATTTTAGATTTTTGTTAAATGTAGATTTTTTTTTTATGTTGGGTGAAATGATCTTTTAAAATGATGATGCTGAAAGGTAACATTTTCCTGTAATTATTAGTTGAAACTGTTAATAAAATAAATGGTCTGTTAAGAGTGACTCAAGTTTAAACGTGCATGAAGTGACTTTGGAGTGACTTTAAGATCACTTTGAGTGAATTGGAATCTGTAAGGCAGTCATCCCCTTTTATATTTGGCTTTAGAACACTTGATAAAGCTACGAAAACTGCCTGTGAGTCCTTGAAGGAAATAGTCTGCAAATGATTTCTTGCTAGGCTTCTCTGTGGCTGCCAGCAGCCTAGAGGAGGAGCAGCAGTAGGGACTGGTGCTAGCAGACGCCCTTTGCTGACTTTGACGTCCTTTGATGACTGCAGAAAGAATTAGAGATTTCAAGCCCCCCAGGTCTGTGAGTTTTGCTAGGATGTACAGGCTAGATGGATTCAGTGACAAGACTGTATATCACAGAATCATTAAGGTTGGAAAAGACCTCTAAGATCTCTAGTCCAACCACCTACCCAACACTACTCTGACCACTAAAACATGTCCCAAAATGTCACCTCTACAGGTTTTTTTGAACACTTCCAGGGATGGTGACTCCACCACTTGCCTGGGCAGGCTGTTTCAATGCCTCACCACTCTTTTGGTAAAGAAATTTTCCCTAGTATCTAATCTGAACCTCTCCTGGTGCAACTTGAGGCCCTTTCCTCTTGTCCTGTCATCAGTAGCTCAGGAGAAGAGACCAACACTCACGTCACTACAACCTCTCAGGCAGTTGTATAGAGCTATGAGGTCTCCCCTCAGCCTTGTCTTCTCCACACTAAACAGTCCCAGCTCCCCCACCTGCTCTTCATGAGACAGGTTCTCTAGACTGCTCACCAACTTCTTTTTCCTTTCCATCTTTTTCTGTTCTTTCCCTTCTTTATTCCCCAGCCCAGATCTCAAGTCAGTAAGTTCTTGATCTTTATTGTATTTCTCTTTGCTAATATAGTGTTAACAATACTTCTGCATTTAGACAAAGGATAACACAGTGATACAGCTGCAAAAACACTAGAAGGATTTTTTTCTCTTCTTCCTTCCTGTTTGCTCCATTATTTATAGCTCTGTTCCACAGAGCAGAAACCCAGTATTGAAGCCTTAGTTAAATCTTCAGTCTATACTACCCAGTTAGGAAAAAAACAATCAAACAACAAAAATCTTACTTTCTATGACATGAAACTTTATTTGGCTCATCTCAAACATCCTATCTGCAGTCCAGGATGTGGCTTTTGAGAGCTAGTTAGTAATAACTAAAAAATGGAAGAAAAAGTTACATAAAGAGAGATAGAAGTGAACTATATGTTTACTGAAAGAGTATAAGTACAAAAACTCCAGGTTCAAGAAGCATAAGAAAGAAGAAAAGATAACAAATGAGAAAACTTAAGAACCTTGCCCTGTGCTTCACAATAAAATTGCTTTCCAAATATGTGTGCCTACACTGAGATATCTACTCTGAGGTAAATCCTTAAAGAAGGTAAGCCATTTCCTAACCCTGTCAAATTTAAAGTCAGGAATGTAGAGCATCTCGATGTACACAAAAAAAAATCCTAACCTGTTTTGCAGAGACAAGGCTTAAACCACAGGCCTTCTGAGAACCTGTGCTGCCAACCAGAAAGGAGAGTCAAATCAGCTTTCAAAAGGCAGCATCTTATCCAAATTAAAAGGACATAGAAATATTTCACTACAGGAAACAAAGGTTAATAAAAAGTATATTATCTACACTACATACAAAAGTAAGAATAGCTTCCTTAAGTCTCAATATATGCAATACTAAATGCATCCAGCAGTCAGTCAGGAAAGGATATTTTTAGTACCTGATCACAGATCCTCAGCAATGGTAAAGTTCCCTGAAGACATCTACTTGCACAGGCAACATCCTGGGCAACAGAGTAAACAACCAGTAGGCAGGAAAAATCAGAACTAAATTCAAATCTGAAAAATGGGCTCACAATAACAAATGCTGTGCTTGAAGTGTAGGAATTTGAAGGACTTCTCTACAGAGTACTAAAAAGAATTTCAAGTGTGTGAATTTTAAAGTATTTAAAACCAGTAACATTTAATAAAAGAACACTTGTTGTTTGGTTTGTGATATATTTTAAATGTGTACAGACTTAAAAGCTCTCACACGACAGTCATTTGGTAAGGATCCATGTTACAGGAAATATCCAACCGTATGATGGAGGCTGGGGAGTCTCCCTTCTCAGAGATGGCCTTAACTGGCAGGTTATAGAAGGCTTTGAAGTTTCTATAGGTTTTAAGGTCTCATATCTGTCCAAATAATGTTGAAAGAAGGAGAGAAGATTTGTTCTGTACAGTGTAATTTTTACTTTTCAATTACTTACAGCAGGGTAATAGTTGTCAATTGAATAGGTGTGCATAAGAGGTACTTGTCAGCATTGCCAACTCAAAATCATGATCGTTTTCTCAGAAGCCCACATCTGTTTTTTTCTTAAAGTTGAGGACTGAATTTGTTTTTGGTCTGTCATCAACAAACCAGCCTTTTCAGACAAATCTGAGTTACGAAGAAATGTCACAGCAAAGGTTTAAGCCACAGAACAGAGCCACTAAGGCAAGAAGACAAGCTAGAGAATCAAAAAAAAAAAAGGAAAAAAAAAGAGATGCAGCTTAAAAGAAGAAAATAGGTGAAATCCAGCTTAAAGCTGAAGAAAGGCAATAAAAGCCTCCCTTCAGAACAAAGTAAAAAAGAATGGACTTTGGAACTGTAAAGATTTAGAAAAAACAGAAGAGGTTGATTTGCTACTCTAAAATAGAAAAGGCAAACCCTCCAGCAGTTCGTAATAGAGAATTTGATTTAGCCGTGAATCTGATCTTCGCCAGGAGTATGGGATGGATTGTCAAAGCCAGGGGGGGAAAAAAAGGGCGTAAGGAGATGGAAGAATCAACATTCCAAGTTACAGTACATTTCAAAGCAATGCTGATCATTTCCTTGCCATGAAGTGGCTCTGTCAGTACCTTCTACTTCTGAGATATGTATCCCACTATATTCTGAACCAAGGTGTAATACACTTCTTTTTTAAAAATATTCATACATATCTTATAATTTCATATAATTGATATGGGGTTAACTAGAAATAGACTCTTCTAATAAATTAAATCCATTAATTGTCATGGAGCACAACCCAGAGCACATGCATCTTCTCGATGACATTGTAATAATTAGTTTAGAAAACTTTTCTAATCAATTCATTATGTATTAACTGTTTAGAAATTCCTTTTAAAATTTTATCAAGCATTACGGAAAATAAACAGTAGTTCATGTCAGCAATACAAAGACTGTGCTTCTGTATTGCTACTTCAGAACCTTAAAGAAAATCAATCCACTGAGAAAACATGAGGGGAGACCTTACCGCTCTCTACAATTACCTGAAAGAAGGTTGTAGCAAAGTAGGGGTTGGCCTCTTCTCCCAAGTAACAAGTGACAGGACAAGAGGGAATGGCCTCAAGTTGTGCCAGGGGACATTTAAATTGGACGTTAGGAAAAAATTTCTTCACAGAAAGGATTGTCAAGCACTGGAACTGGCTGCCCAGGTACGTGGTGGAATCACCATCTCTGGAGATATTTAAAAGACGTGTAGATCTGGTGCTCAGGGACACAGGTTAGTGGTGGACTTGGCAGAGCTTGATTAACAGTCAGACTCAATCTTAAGGGTCTTTTCCAGCCTAACTAATTTTATGATTCTATGAAAAGATGGGAGGGGTAGGAGTCATTACTGGGGTGAAGCAATATCAGATCTGCAGGATTCCTGGCAACACTGGGATCTACACACTATCTTCTAAGGTTTTCCCCAGTCCTCCATCTGCCATTTATTCCCTTTCTCCCTTCCCACAGAAATAAGAAAATATTACTACTCTGCTGGAGATTTGGAGAATACTTACTCTGGGGTTTCGTTTTACTGACTCAAAAATCACATTCCTCCTTGTCTAGTCTTACAAGACAGTTTCTCTCAAAAACAAAACAGAACATACAGCTTCACACAGAAGTATGTCGTCTCTCACATACAATTTAAAAATCCCAATGAAACATTTTCTGAAATCATAGAATGGCCTAGGTTGGAACGGACCTTAGAGATCATTTAATCCAACCTGCCTGTCATGGGCAGGGACGTCACCTCTTGACTAGACCAGGCAACACATGGGGACTGAGCAGGAATCGAACTCACAACCTCAGTGTTGTCATTGTTGTCAGCACCGCGCTCAACCCACTCTGCTAACTGGCTGGAAAATTCTGAAAACTAACAACTGGTAAGGCAGAACCACCTTTTTCAAGCAAGACTTCCAGACATCTCAATAAAATGAACACAGGAATTTTTTTAATCGGTAAAATCCTGTGGAAATAGTCAAGCTAAGTGTTTGAAATTGCAATGAATAACAGCAAATCCTGCACTTAAAAAAATCACCTTCACAAAGTCATGTGTAAACTAGCTTTCTTTTCCTTTCTTACGTCGCTATGTTAATGTAATTTACATGACTTCAAAAACCGCATAAAATCTGTTAAGATACAAATAACGAATCTTTATCACTGTTTCTTGTAATAGAAAATACTGCTGTTTTCTGACAAAAATGTAAAGAAAAAGTATCGTTTCTGACAGACAATGATCTGAATATAGCTTCAAATTAGGTTACATACTCAGTGCTTTAATATAGATGAGCTATATAATACAGTGATTCTACAGCCATTATTTCACTAAAAATAAAGAAGCTTTTCTTGTTTTCTTTTATTTTTTTAATAGAGGAAAGTCACATTGTGAATTAAAGTATCAGCTCAAAGAAATATCCAGCCAAATTATAAATCATAACAAGGGACAGAAGAAGAACTAAGGGCACAGGTACAATATTCTCTCAAGATTCCTTCATTTTTTGTAGAGAAGTGATTCGACTTGCTTTGATAAATTGCTAATGTAGTGTGGAAATGGGTTTACTAGATATATAGTGTATCATCTGGTTACCTGCCAGGGAATGTAAAACTCACCGGGAATCCTATTCAATGTCGATTTTGAAAATAAATGCCTGTTAGCTTAAAGGGTCAAGTAAGTGAGCAGTGTCAATAGGATTTCTGTTATTTTCATCCCCGTATGCAGTCACTACTGTGTGTGTGCCTGGGCCTGAAGGTGCGGGTATTAGTTAATCCCTGCTGATTGTGTTACAAGCAACCACACCAATGGAGGGGGATTGCTAGTAGGGTAGAGAAGCCTTTTACCTCTGAGTGCCAGTTCAAAGGTTGGCTGGGTCACAAGTCCTTATCACCTCACGGCCGCTACACTATGGGAATGAAACAACGATGGGCAAGTCCTCTTTCTGAAACACAAATCAAGCTTATCAGAAGAAGGGTAAGGAGGTTCATTTTAAAGAGTTACACTGGGTCAGCTCCCCAGAGCAAAAGAATACTTGGAAAACTTAGAAGCAGCAGAACGTTCTTGCATCTGCTGTACTCCTGTGAAACACAGCTACGCTCTCGAAATCTATTTACGTCACACATGGCTCTGCCGTGCTGCTCTTCATGGTAAGTTGAAGGGCATTTATTTGATATTAGCTATTGAAGGCTCTTGGAGTAAATGTGCCTCCCGGATTCATTTTACACCTGTTATGTGTTATTAACATCTACATTTAAGGAATTTTTTTCCAGATGAAAGAGATAACTGAGCAAGCAGACTTCAGGGGCAAGACTCTCTTAAAAATTGTGTGAGAACAATTAGATTTAAGAATAAAAAAAATATTCTATAAGTTGCAAGAAGACTGCCAGAAATAAACAACAAAAAATGCTGAGCACAGAGGGATACTTTTTTTTTTTTTAATATGTCTTAATGATGGCTGTCAGGACGGGTCTTCTCTTCATAAAAGAGTCTGCCATGACGGTATTGCCTTGAGAACAGGTAAATGAGTTTTGAGAGAGGATTAACAAATTCTTGAGCCAATTAGTATAAAAAGATATAATGAAAGATTGTCTGTACTTAGGGCTGACAACCAGGTGTTTCATCCATAAGGACGTTCAGAACTAACAAGAGCGACTAAGTTGAAAGACTCTTAATGAGAGGCGTTTGCCCTTGAAGATTAGGACATGTTGGAGGATGCATAAATCTAATGTATTGGTTGCCAAAGGACTGAAAGTTGGCCAAAGTTAAGGGTGGCAGTGGGAGATTGCGACCACCGACTCAGTTCAAACCGAAGAAAACTGAAGAAAACTGAAGAAAACTGAAGAAAACTGAGGAAAACTGAAGAAAATTTGTCCCCCTCCCTCTTGTAAGGAGCACATGCGCTGATTTACATTAGCGAGGCTAATTTAAATGGCTCTAACCAGTAATAGAGAGGATAGTTACCACTGACCAATAATTGTAAATTTAGACATGTTACTAATAAAGTAACAATATAAATATGTTGTATTTCTTCAATGCCTTATGCTACTTTTATCTAGCAACCAAACTTGTGCAACTTCGTTAATAAACCAGGGTTGGCTTTGTGAACTGTCATTTGGTTGAAGGGAGTTTTTTTGGTTACAATTTTCAGTAACAATGGTATGCAAAACCAAGTTGATACCAGTATTGATATGTACTTAAGTGTCATCTCACTTAGAAATCGAGCGAGACTTGCCAACTAACTGCTCAGGACAGGTGATTTAGTAAACAAACAGAAAATCTTTATTAATTTGAATTTTCAAGTCTAAAAAATGGTAAACACTTGTGAAGCTAAACAGCCAACATACTCATTTTGCAAGTCTGGACTTCATGTGAGCGCATTTCAGAGTCTGCCCCTGGCTGCTGCACACCTCAATCAGGTTTTTTTGTAGAAAAGGGGTAAGAATGTTTCTCTACATCCCCAGAATGTTGTAGACATTACCACTTGTGCAAAGGTCTAAATAAGAGGTATTATATGGCATATAACATCCTAATCTCCATGTGCTTACAGTCATGCTATATAGACTTTTCAAACAGAGCACTGATTCATTTAATGAAAAAAATAATGGGGGTGCAATGAAGTAGTATCACTTTATGCACATATGTTGCACCACTGCACAATGTTATACTTCAAAAAACCTAGCCTGTAAGATATATTCATGCACACTTAACTTGTGATTTTTTTTTTTTAAATGAGTACCCTTTATTACGCTTTATGGTTGTATATACATTTTCTCTTGACATCTGCATAGCTTTCTAAATTGAATTTAGAACACTTGGAAAAAGCAGCTGCTTAATTATTAAAACAACTCACTTGATTTTAACTGTTCTAACCTCTCTAATGCTAGAGGTAAACTTTCCCCGTGCTTCCATAAGAGCAGAGTTCAAATTCAGAAGAGCACACTGAAAAAATTTCACTCCAGTTGGGGGTTGTTCTACAGTTTCTTTGTCACATACCAAATGAATTTATCTTCTGTGTAGTATGTATTATATAATTCCTATGTACAACAAGGTCACCACTGATATAACTTAGAGGGGGAAGAAAAAGTCTAGGAAAGCCAGCAGAAAATAGGAGAGGAAAAAGATGCATTGTGAAAGTGTTGCCATTTTGAGAAGTCTTTGGCATAGTGGTAACTCATCTTCATACCAATGAGTTAGGAAGAAAATAATTTCATTTTTTCTGCGTTTGATAGTGTCATTGATATTGATAGTTCCATACACTTTGAGGGGCTGGAGCGGGCCCAGAGGAGAGCAACGAGGCTGGGGAAGGGACTGGAGGGAAAGTCCTGTGAGGAGAGGCTGAGGGAGCTGGGGGTGTTTAACCTGGAGAAGAGGAGACTCAGGAGAGATCTCATCACTCTCTACAACTCCCTGCAGGGAGGGTGCAGTCAGGGGGGTGGGGCTCTTCTCCAGGGCAACCAGTGACAGGACGAGAGGGCCCGGCCTGAAACTTCGTCAGGGGGAGGTTCAGGTTGGGTCTCAGGCAGCCCTTCCTCACAGAGAGGGTGCTCAGGCACTGGGATGCTCTGCCCAGGGACGTGGTGGAGTCACCGTCCCTGGGGGGGTTTGAGGAGAGGCTGGATGTGACACTGAGTGCCCTGGTCTGGCCCATGGGGTGGGGTTGGGACATAGGCTGGACTTGATGATCTCAGAGGGCTTTTCCAGCCTCAGTAATTCTGTGGTTCTGCCATTGATATGACATGTAACTGTTCATTTGCTTCCACGTCTGAGAGCATTGCTCACAGGTGAGACAGTGAGCTCCAGCATCTCCACCAGTACAAGTAGCATCAAGGAACTGGGAAAGCAGAGCAGATGGTAACTGATGACCAAGGACAAACAAATTTTGCCCCATTGAGTAATTCTCCACAAAACACTAGTCATGGCCTATGTCTACCCCCAGAGAATTGTTTCATATCAATACAAACAGCATGGCAACAGGTATGAAGTGCTGAACTTTTAACTTACAAAGTTCAAAAGAGGTGAAGAGCTGAATCTCAGTATCTAAAATCACAATATTTAACTCATTTCTCACAGCAAAGCTGGATCACGTTCTGATGCTATGTGACTTGTATGTTAGCCTGTGAATTATTTCATAGATCCTTTCAGCTAAAAAGTTATCTTTATTACAACTAACTGCATATATATATATAAAGTTTCTCTTAAGATCAATTTCCAATTATTTCCATCTGGTCTTTAAATATTTTACATGGTGACAAGAAGTAGACCTGTTATTCACACATTTGGTATTCAAACATGTAACACGACCTGAAACTCTTTAATTCTGTTGTACACCTAACATCTTCTAAAGGAAACACATGTATGTATGGGGAGAAACAGCAGAGAAAATAACACACTTGACTTTCTTTTTGATTTATGAACTTTTGTCTACTAGAGCAGTCCCACTGGCTCTTACTCATCTGTGGACCACGTAAGAAATCAAATATTTTGTACAAGTGAAATGGGAATTTACAGTGATTTTCAGCCATATACAAATATCTCCTTCGTTAGCTACTCCCTGTATTTGTTTCATGACGAGAAGGAAAATCCGATTTATGCAAAGCATCTCCCTTCTGCAGCTTTCCCTTTCATTTTCAGAAAGATTGTGGTTGATGGGAAAAATCACAGATTTACATTAAAGAAAAAGAAAACTGTAATATAATTCTCAAACAATTAGCAGGTATTCTCTTCTATGTTTTCTCTGCACAGGGAAAACAATGAGAAGTGGATAACAGATCTATGATAGATTTTAATCTTTGCCATTAACTTCATGAGCAAATAAATTGCACTGCTGCTGCTCAGCACCAGAGGCATAAGAGAAATACTGGACGTTTCCCCTGGAACACAGTGTGATGCATGTGTGAACGCACCTTCTGCGCAGATGTTTGTCCTTCTGGGTAGGAAATCAGTAAGCTTCTTGCACATGACCACAGCCCTTTTCTGACATCTATGATGGGGAAAGGAGCCGTTACCTGAAGAACATGAGGTTTGTTTTTACCCATCCTTTGGACAGCATACTCGTGAGGGCACCTGCGATGGTTTGAGGATCATCTAAGCTACAATTGCAGTCGTAAGAGTAATGACTAATATTATTTAGCTGTTTCCTTCATATGCAGGGCGCTGCTTCCTTGGAAGGCAGAGAAGATAAATGAATGACTTATATGCTAGCCTCTTGTCCCCTGTCAGCCTACTGCTGGGTAAAGCACAGTATAGAATATAGGATATGATAAAAATACTTATAATTGGAGAGTCTAGCCATATCTATGCAGGATTTATCCTCATATATGCCTTGCAAAGAAAAAAAAAAACAAAGACACCCACACTTTCCATCTACTCTGTGACATGAACAAAACATCTAAATCGGTTTGTGGCTGGACGGTTTTGTATGTGTACAAAGTCATAAGTTTGAAATGGAAAGGAATTATCTTCAGTGTTGAGCTATCTAGTCCATGCTTCTGCCACTGCCGGATTTTCTTTTCCTGAACAACTTATTTGTTTCTTTAGCAAAAGCCTGAATTAGCTCAATCGTGTCCCTTCCATAGTCACAGCTGTTTGTCCAATCCAGAAAGTTGGTCAAAACTGAAATCTTAAACCAGAAAGATTCAAAGTATATCTTAGGAAAGCTATCCAAATATAAGATCTCAACATTTCAGAAGTCTGTGCTGATTTTTACGTATCTGCAGAATCCAGAACCCGCAAAAGTTCCACTACTTTGGGAATCTTTCAAAATAACAGGAACTCTAAAGTCACATTATCAATTCCTGGGATTGATCCTTATAGTCCTACAACCCATGAAGTTTTTAAACATCGCGACTCAACAATGGATTTTCCTATCCGAAAATGTCTTTAATTTAGAATCTTTTCCATTTTTCCACCATATTATATAGTTTATGGCATTATATGCAATATCCAGATTTGTTCACACAAGGCAGTTAGAACTTTATAGGGAAGATTGGATTTACAGGTATGTGAGCAGTTACCTTTTCAAAACTCCCATGAAACTGAGGAGGCTTTACATAGGACCAAGTCTCTCAGCCCCCAAAAGCCATGCTATTAACAAAAAAGACCTTTAGGATAACACAATCACCACCCTTCTCTTTTTTTTTTTTTAAAAAAAGGTCATTAGGTAACATGATCAATCGTAAAACTTGGCGCTTTGGGAAACAGAAGTTTAAGTACCTCGGAGCCAATGAGCTGAAAACATTTTATGCAGTGGCTGCAAAAGTATCAACTCAGGCGTATAAATTGTCTAAAATACACATTAAACAAGGACTCTAAGTAGCCATATCCAGAGCAAGAATTACAAGTTGGCTGAATTCAGGCAGAATGTGTACGATTATGGATGAAGCACTTTGTAAGGTGTAAGAATCAATGAGTTAAGCAGTTAATGTACTCTTGGCCTCATGAATATGAAGTCTGGTCTGAGGAGGAAACTGAGAAGAGGGTGGATTAAATAAACTTGATGGAGAAAGAAATTTGCTAGGAATTATATACCCTGATATACTGAACCATGGAAATCAATAATGTACCACCTAGAGAGTGAAGACAGCCGATAGAGCACTACCTGGTCTAATCGAGTAAGCGTTGAAACAAGCCTTGTTAGAGAGAAATGAATGGCAAGAGGTAATAAGCAGCACAAAAAAAAAAAAAAAAAAAGCTAAGCAATTGTAAGGAAGTATGAAGCACTATCTAGGCTGATTGTGAAACATAGCTGAGTGATAAAAGGGTCATCTGGCATGCTGAGAAGGCAAAAAGTGATCTGAGAATAGGAAGCTAATGAGTACCAGTAGATCACACATGATAAGAAGATAAATGGAGGGATGATAATACAGGCAGCTAGGGAGAGCATTAGCATAAAGAGGTGATAATAGTATGCAACTGGGAAAAGAGACTGTAAAAATCCAAAGATAAATCTGATAATAAACAAGTACCAATATACTCATCCAGGAAAGAAAAGGAAGGTAAAATCCTTGCATGTGCACAGACATCAAAGACGAAGTGTCTTGTGAAGATTACAATTCAAATTCCCTCTGTAAACAGGTAGATCAGGTCTTGATTTAAGCAGAAACAAGTCCTGCCATGAGCAGGGTCTCTGTGAGAAGCTGTAATGTCAGAAAGAAGGAAAATTAAGGCTGCTTTTGCAGATTGGGCCAGATGTGTGTGACCTCAGATGCTCTGCAGCCCCCCCAGATATAACCCTGTTCATTCTCTGCTTCCATCATGATAACTCGATGTAAAATTACATGCTCAAAGACCTGATGTTTAATACTGTTATGAGTCTTCGCTGTATTTTGAATGTTTGAAAGTCATTGCAGAAAATGTGCTGTACACTTTTTTCATGGAATATTAAAAGCAACTTGCCTTACTGAAGAAATCCAACTAAAATCACCACAACCCAACCATCACCATATTCCAAAAAATATATATGAGAGAGGAAGGAATCGTTTCCAAAAAACCTCAGCCCAAAATATAACCCATTGGAAACAGTAACTTAAGTGGTAAATCAAACACCCAAAGTTTAGGAAGCTGTCTTATAAAGTGAAGTTTCACTTTCTCACATACGCATGAAACCCAGGACTGAAATTCAAGGATAGATAAATAAACCCCTCAGGTACCACCGTAGTTACTATCTCAAGAAATCCGCGCTGAATAAACCTCAAAAAACCTTATTTTTGCAAACCAAACATTATCTCTGCAGGATACACTAACATTATTGGGGTTTTGGTTAGATTAGGGGAACCAATATATATTGTCAGAGGTGAAATTATCCTTCCGAATGTTAAACTATTCACAGAGATGAGAGTGGAGTGATTTAAATTCAGATATTCCTCCTAACATTAAGTCCACATCAGACGATTATATACAGA
>NW_009706382.1:0-19275 GCF_000703405.1 Apaloderma vittatum | reverse complement strand
ATAAATTATGTTGAGTAAAGAAGAAAGTAGACAATTTTTTTGCTAAGGCAAACCATGTATTTCTTTACTGTAGTCCTCATGTGTAAAACAGAAAGAACGGGATTTCAATAAAATTTCACCTGCTTCACAGTTCATGGGCTGATCACATCCAAGGGTGCTCAGAAAGCTGGAGAAGACATAGGTATAGCCTGCAACAATTATCCTGTATCATGAATTCCATATACTGATATAGAAATTTAGTTGTGTGGAAATGCATATGGAATTCAGGAGTGAAGTATTTCCGACTCAATAGCACTGCTGTGATTCTCTTTCTTTTTGACAGCAAGTATAAGATCTTTGCCACGGAAAACATGGCAAAATTCCAAATAATTTTGATGGAGAAAAGGCAGGTCAAACACTGTATGTGTTTGAAAGTATCCCCACTAAATATACTTTATTAAGCTTTTTATCATTTTGTGGATCATTGTTTAAGCATATAACCACACCAGTAAGAACATTTTGTCATTTACAGGAAGAGCTTGATCACCTGTAGCCAGTGATCTGAAGAATAAAGGGAGTCACATTAAGGCAGCAGAGTTATACCAACAGTAATTCTGGGTTTTATTTTCTTAAATGTTCAGAAATCTTATGTTTGCCTGCCATGCACTCTGGCACCACTACCTATTCACCAATTACTTACTTTTTACAACAGTTGTAATTCTAAGGGTTATAATTCCAATGGTTTTAACTCCAAGAGCTATGCTTTTTTGCATATAGGTTGATACTAAGTCAGAATTTTGCTTTTCACGAAACACTGACCTTAGCAAGTATAACGAATGCTATTTTATTAAAAAAATATACATATGTGTGAATGTGTGTATACATACAAGCCAAGTTTTGAGATAAATTTAAAATGGGCCTTTGTTGCATTTTGTATTACAGTAGCCCCTAAGAATCCAAAAAGAGATTGTAATCCCATTGCACAGGCCTTTTTAAAGAAAGAGAACCTCCTCTGCCCTGGCTGAGCTGCAAATCTCAATAAAGACAAGTAGAAGGTGGAGAGGCAATGTGGAGAATTGCAAAATGCTGGTGAGAGCAGATAAGCAGGACTTCCCTGCTTTTACTTCACTACCTAAAAAAAGGAGTTTAAATTCATAGCTACTATATCCTTTATAATCAATAGGTAGAGAGAAGCAAACCACATCTGAAGTAGATGTCTTAGGTCAAATGAACTGTCCCCTTGAAGCACTAAGGGCAATTACTTCGGTGACATCTAATGTTTAGACTCCCCTTACCTAAAGATTAATTTAGTCCCAGCTTCCCAGGGTCCTATACCAATGCCTTACCAGGCGGATAATTCAGCTTCTCCTCATGACATTTCTTTGATTTTTACAGAGTTAGGCTAAGATGATAAGGGTTTTGTGAGCATGAGTTCCCTCAGGTTGTTCCTTTAGGTATGAGCAAGCTGGCACTCGGTTTTAGCCAATTATATTCAGCCAGTGCTGTACTACAGAGAATCTGCACAGCCTACGACAGTTCTTGATTGATTATTTCACTGGACTAACAACGGATATTTCTCACTCTCAGATAGACCAATTCCATTGAACATGCTCCAGTAATTTTCTGCTGAAACAGAGTTTGTGTATGAGGGCATTGGTGTACTTGATTTTTCTTTACTTTATTAAACCCATATTTAGAAAACCCCAGCTGCTGGTGCATGCCAGCTGAAATACAGGACCACTTCCAACTGAGCATTCAATCAGATATTACCCACCAAAACTATTAAAATCTCATTGATACCACTATAATCAACATTCAGGACTCGTAATGAGTCTAAGGAACATGCAAACAACTAGAGCTTAAGGTATACGTCCCTCTCTGCATTTCAAATTATGTTTCTGGGGTTACTCTGCTGAAGGATACAGAATCAAGCTGATCTTCACCATCATAGCTATAAGATTCTGATAATGAACAAGCAACAATGTAGGGGAAAAAAAGGAGAATGGATGGCTTTGAGAATGGCTTTACTGGTCATTGACATCAAAACTAAAGGCTGCAATAGTCATGTTCTGACTTGAGAGAGGCTGCATTGCTTTGGTTTTTTAATCGGAAATTGGGTATATTTTTCAGACACACCAGCATGTGTCTGACAAGGCAGAAGAGGTAAAATAATAATGACCTTGAAGGCAAAATATCCATTTTGAGTCAGCTCTTTTCCACTTTAATGACTTCCACAGAAAGTGAAGACGATAGGATTTAATCATTCAGTGCTGTTACCTGTACCAAAATGATGGCGACTTCTAAAGCAGTTCCCTTCATAATGAAGCACTGAGAAAAGTATTTGTATGCAAGAGAAGACAAAAGCTGATGTAGCAGCAGAGAAGTCAGAAGTTTCCTACTCTCCAGAGGTAAATTCATAAAGATTGCCCTTCAGTAAACAGACTAGTGAAGTGCTCTAACTCTGCCAAACTTTGACACTGGTACTGTGGGGAAAGAAAAAAAAAAGTGACAGAAACTGATGAGATTTGGTAATTAGGGATGCAATTTAAATTTTACTAGTTTTATGAGCATTCAGTATTAAATACTCTAAACACTGGCAATGCCACATCCTTATGTGTGATTATGTCATCAGTTTGAAGCCACCTACATCACCTACTACTCATATACCACCTGGCTGTATTTTATAGGCCTTCTCCACTAGTGAAAGCAAAACATTCCACAGGAAGCTAGGGAATACAAAAAGCTGTCCAGTCTTCCAGTGACTGGAATTACTAAGCTTACTTTCCTAAACCAGATAGCGAGGGCTAGCCTTTTCACACAGTGCATTTAGGCTTATTTTGACAGGAGAAAGGAAAAAAAAAAAAAAAAGAAAAAAAAAAGAATAAAAAGATTTGCAAACACTTTAAGAATGTGCCACCATTGTCAGCACTGAGGTTTTTTATATCTAGTGCTTCTAGATGTCATAAGGGGATTTTTTTAAGGGGAAAGTTGTTTCAGGAAAAGAGAAGTGAGTGTGAGCACTGTACTCAAAGCAGTCCATTCTATCCATGAGTAATAAAGACTTTACATCCCCGCCCTTGCAACCACTACTTTTTCTCTACTCACAGCTATGGAAGTGCACTTTCTAAAGTTGACAGATATAATTATGTGCATTAATTAGTTCACAGAATCACAGAATGTCAGGGGTTGGAGGGGGCCTCAGAAGATCATCTAGTCCAGCCCCCTGCCAGAGCAGCATCACCTACAGTAGGTCACACAGGAACGCGTCCAGGTGGGTTTTGAAAGTCTCCAGGGAAGGAGACTCCACATCCTCCCTGGGCAGCCTGTGCCAGGGCTCTGTCACCCTCACAGGGAAAAAGTTTTTCTAATATTTTTGTGCAACCTCCTATGTTCCAGCTTGTACCCACTGTCCCTTGTCCTGTCATTGGACGTCACTGAGAAGACCCTGGCTCCATCCACTTGAAACTCCCCCTTGACATATTTATAAACTTTTATGAGGTCACCCCTCAGCCTCCTCTTCTCCAAGCTGCAGAGCCCCAGCTCCTTCAGCCTTTCCTCCTCAGGGAGATGTTTCACTCCCTTCAGCATCTTTGTGGCTGCGCTGGACTCTCTCCAGCAGCTCCCTGTCTCTCTGGAGCTGAGGGGCCCAGTTATTACATTGGCAGACAATCATTTAGAAAATCATTAAGTGGCAGCCACTTTCTTGATTTTATTTGTTAGCCAGGGATAGTCAAGCCTTATTTTTCACTAGTGGGTGGTAAGCAGAGGGGAAAAAAAAAGGGGGAGTTGCATGCAACCTTGTTACTGAGATTTCTTACTGATGGCAAGTGAAAAAATCATTTCACAAGCAAAACCTCAGCTGAAGTCAGTACGATCCTCAGATCTGCAGGCACTTCAGGCACTGTCAATAAACACTGAATCCCAACTCTGTGGAAGATGCCGACCAACCAGGCTAAAATAAATATGTGGTAAAATAAATACACGGAAGGAATTACCACTTACGGGTAAGAAGGAATCAGGTCAGTCTCCTTAGCTTAGAAATCCCCACCTTCCTGATTGCTGAAAGGCATGTTGTGGTTACACTATGCTTGTTCTTTTTCTCATGTTCCCTTCCTGAACGGGAATACTGACCACTGTGAGAAACATGAGATTACACTGTAAAGGCTGCTGGAAACTCTTGATCTAACCCAGGAAGGCAAGTCTTCAAAAATGGTTTTCTCATTTTTTTCGCTTGAAATTACGGCTTTCTATGTGGGATTCAATTCACATTTATTAAATGTTCACAATGGGTGGACAGAAAATACACAGTGACAAAATACTGTGTCGTAGCTGTTGGCTCAACACCGGGTCAGCTACTAAACTGTGAGGAGCTAATCAAGACAGCTCTAGCATTACAATGGAAAAGGCAGGATTTGCTAGAAAATTTCACTTATGTGGTGATTCCAAATATAACTGAGGGTTAATCTTGACCCTTTCATGCCCTACCCACTTCTTAATTCCTTCAAAACGCGAAACCATTAGTCTTTTTCAAGTTAGAGGCCAGAGACTATTCCCAGAAATTTACCTCCATTTTTTTTTCCTTTCATGTAGTTTTGGAACACTCCAAGTAAGTCATAATTTTTCTACTTCGTTTTCCATATGCACTTGATATTCTACTACATCATGATTGAAAGACATTTGTAAAATAATGTCATCACTGTAAGAAATTCTATACTTTCTTCATTAGAGAAAGATCACTTCTGCAGCTGAGCTATTCAATTGCCAGTTGCGACAATGCTAAACCTCCCAAAAAACACTGTAACATGCTAGCTACTGCCCCTCCACAGAACTTATTTTTATTTTACATCACCCAATACACAAGATGGCAGGTTTCAGAGACCCAATGGCAATCTGGTTACTTTGTTTGGTTTGCCCTGTTCCTGATGTCTTTTCTTGGCTGGGTCTGGACAAGGCAACAGTCCAAAGCTGTTATTTTTAAGTTTGGAAGCCAGATGCAAGAAAAAGTGATGCTAGTAAACATAACTAAAAAGAAGTTTAGGATTTTCATTTAATTTGCCGGTTAGCTCAGTTGGTTAGAGTGTGGTGCTGATAACACCAAGGCCGTGGGTTCGATCCCCGTTCGGTCCCCATGTGTTGCCTGATCTAGTTGAGAGACATCCCTGCCCATGACAGGGAGGTTGGATTAAATGACCTCTAAGGTCCCTTCCAGTCTAGGCCACTCTATGATTCTATTTATTTTGCCACAAAAATAGCAAGGAGTAAGACACACCTTATCTATTCAGACACTGGGAGCTCTCTAAGATGCGAAGAGGATTTGATCATAGAATCACAGAATGTCTTATGTTAGGAGAGACCTTCATAGAATGGCCTAGGTTGGAAGAGACCATAGAGATCATGTAATCCAACCTCCCTGCCATGGGCAGGGACAACTCTCGACTAGACCAGGTTGCTCAAGGCCTCATCCACCTGGTCTTGAACACCTCAAGGGAGGGGGCATCCACAACCTCTCTGGGCAATTTATTCTGGTCTGGTCATCCTTGGACTGAAGAGTTTCTTCCTAAGATCCAATCTAAACCTATTGTCCCTCAATTTAAATTCATTTCCCCTTGTCCTGTCGCTGGACGTTCTTGTAAAAAGTCCCTCCCCAGCCTTCCTGTAGGTTCCCTCCAGGTACTGGAAGACAGTTTTAAGGTCCTCCCAGTTATAAGGACCTTGGAGATCATCTAATCCAACCTCCCATGATATTGGCAACCTTAACAAACCAAGCCTTCCAGTTAGAGACGGATTGCTGAACATCACATAAGACACAAAAAACTATATAAAAAGAATCCATGTTCCCTCAGAACAAAACTAAATAGGGAATTTATTCTGAGTTCATCCAGGTGACCAGCAACCTTATGGGGAGTAACAATGTCTGATGTTGCTGTTTAGGCTGCTTAGCCCGATGTGTGTTACCAACATAATGTTAACCCCCAAACAAGACTCTCAGGAGCAGCACAGCTTCGGTTTGTGAGTAGTAGGACTCAGTTTTAATCCTTTGAAATAGAGCAATACTAGCAACCTGAGGCAACTGCCTCATAACATCAACAGTCACTTGATTTCAGCCAGCATTAGGGCAAAAGGAATAGTTTCCCTCACAATGTTATCCAAAAGCTTTTTTTCCTTCTTTCATCTTCATACATGACACCTACAGATTGCATGCCCTTGGAGTCTGAATCCTGCTAGCTCCTTCTACAGCAAAAGACAGGAAAACTTCTGTAATCCACAGTTTAAAAGATTTTTTCATAGCCTTTACCAGAAGAGGATACCATCCACCAGCAATGTGCCCTCACGGCCAAGAAGGCCAATGGCATCCTGGGGTGGATTAGAAGGGGAGTAGCTGGCAGGTCAAGAGAGCTCCTCCTGCCCCTCAGCTGTGCCCTGGTGAGGCCACATCTGGAATATTGTGTCCAGTTCTGGGCCTCTCAGCTCAAGAGAGACAGGGAACTGCTGGAGAGAGTCCAGCTCAGCCACAAAGATGATGAAGGGAGTGGAACATCTCCCTTATGTGGAAAGGCTGAAGGAGCTGGGTCTCTTTAGCTTGGAGAAGAGGAGACTGAGAGGTGACCTCATAAATGTTTATAAACACATCAAAGGGGAGTTTCAGGAGGATGGAGCCAGGCTCTTTTCAGCGACGTGCAATGACAGGACAAGGGGCAATGGGTACAAGCTGGAGCACAGGAGGTTCCACAAAAATATTAGGAAAACCTTTTTCAGTGTGAGGGTGACAGAGCCCTGGCACAGGCTGCCCAGGAAGGTTGTGGAGTCTCCTTCTCTGGAGACATTCAAAACCAGCCTGGATGAGTACTTGTGTGACCTACTGCAGGTGATCCTGCTCTGGCAGGGGGGCTGAACTAGATGATCTTTTGAGGTCCCTTCCAACCCCTGACATCCTGTGATTCTGTGACAGGAAATGCTGAACTCCACAAGAAAAGAGAAACCTCAACCCATGTTCCGTTGTCTATCAGAAACAAAGGAAATAGGGTAATTTTGGCTACTGATCCTCTCGAGACGCTGTGCCGGCAACAGGCTTAAGCTCCTGCGTGTTGAGAGGAAACAAGAACCAGCAAAGCACTGAGGGTTCCTCTGCAGGGAACCCTCTGCAGCGTGGGAAGCAGCATGCAGTCGTCTGGATAGGCATTTGTATTCTCTGTTACTAATGCTCCCCTCACACTGCATGGCTTCAGCAATTCATAAGGAGTTTCCATGAGAGAAAATCATACACATATGGATTTATAAATGCACTTAAACCAGTGTTTTCTAATGAGGATGAAAGTGTTACAGAAGAAATTCCCTGTTACTTTGTAGAGATGAAAATGACAGGTCACATCTACACTTCAGTTTGTCTCCCCTCCACCCCATTCATATTTTAGTATTAATTTACAGCAATAAAGAAGCATATAACAAACCACTCTATGATAGCTTCCATGCATTAACTTCTGCTTTTTTTATTCAGAGGCTTATTAGCAGAAGGCATAACATTCCTCACTCTTTGCTGCTCTGAGAAGAGCTACTTACTTGCCTAGAGCAAAACTTTAAACCTTCTTCCAAGAAATAAAAGGCTCATCTACCTGACTGGTTTACTAGGCTGGGTTTTCTGCCTCACATTCCTTTGGATAATTATTTGCATAAAGTCACCGCTTGGATGTTCACTTTTCTAATGTGCATTTTTCATTTCCTGCTAAAAAAAAATCATTTCACTGAATGATGCAAGTGAAGCCACACAGCAGAAGAATAAGGACAGAAAAAACAAACAAAGCTATTTTAAAAGCACCTGTCATTTATACTAATGCAAATTTTATCTCACCTCCCAAGCCTTTAGTATAATTTCCCTGAATTCTTCACTGCAGGTTGTCTCCTAGGACTTAAATTTTGCATAAGATGAAGGGAAATGCCATTGGCACAGTGGATAGTTTTTATCTCTTAAAAGAGTTTTGTTTATTCAATTGGTCATACAATCCTTCAGCCTGGCATGAGGCTTTCCCAATTAATTCCTCTCCCTTCCCCCTTCCACCAAATCCCAACAAAAAAAAAGGTGACATCACTGGAGGCACCAGCAGGCAGATGCAGGGGTAAGGCCTTATTCCCCTTGTTATAGGCCACAGATAAAATTCACCTAAATTCACCTAAAATCTACAATGCAATGTCTATCTTGTAGTGAAGGGGCTAAAACTGAGCTCAAGATTCGAGCTGCAGTCTCATCATTGCCAAGTACAGGGGGGCAACCCCTTTCCTGGTCCTACTGGCCACACTAGTCCTGATCCAGGCCAGGATGCTCTTGGCCTTCTTGGCCACATGGGCACACTGCTGGCTCACGTTCAGCTGCTGTTGACCAACACCTCCAGGTCCTTTTCTGCCAGGCAGCTCTCCAGCTTCTCCACCCCAAGCCTGTAGCACTGCCAGGAGCTGCTGAGACCCAAATGCAGGACCCAGCACTGGCCCTTGCTGAACCTCATAAAACTGGCCTAACTTGTAGATGCCCACCTACAAAGTAAATTCTGTTATGCACCTCAGTTTCAATTCTATATGCTGCACATATATCATTTTCACCTAGTGCCTTCACCCTCTTGCAATGCTGCAAACGGAACCACTCACTGTTATGATACCAGTGCTTGTATACTAGTTAGGATTACAGTGACTGTATTTTCTTCTGAAGGTATACTAAGGAAAGCTGACAGAGCAGATCATCCTGAGTTCCATTATGCAACATATGCAGGATAACCAAGTGATCAGACCCAGTCAGCATGGGTTTGTGAAGGGCAGGTCTTGTTTAACAAACCTAATCTCCTTCTATGACTGGGTGATCCACTGGTTGGATGAAGGAAAGGCTGTGGGTGTTGTCTACCTTGACTTCAGTAAGGCATTGGACCTGTTGCTCACAGCATTCTCCTAGAGAAATTTACTGCTCTTGGCTTGGATGGGCACGTGCTTTGCTGAGTGAAAAACTGGTTGGATGGCTGAGTCCAAAGAGTTGTGGTCAATGGAGTTAAATCCAGTTGGTGGCCGGTCACGAGTGATGTTCCCCAGGGCTCAGTGCTGGGGCCACTCCTGTCTAACACTTTTATCAATGATCTGGATGAGTGGATAGAGTGCACCCTCAGTAAGTTTGCAGACGACACCAAGCTGGGCAGAAGCATCAATCTGCTGGAGGGTAGTGAGGCTCTACAGGGAGATCTAGACAGGCTGGATCACTGGGCCAAGGCCAACTCCAGGAGCTTCAATAAGGCCAAATTCCAGGTCCTGCACTTCAGCCACAACAACCCCCAGCAGCGCTTGGGGAGGAGTGGCTGGAGAGTTGCCAGGCAGAGACAGACCTGAGAGTCAGCTGAAAATGAGCCAGCAGTGGGGCCAGGGGGAAAAGAAGGCCAACGGCATCCTGGCCTGGATCAGGAATGGTGTCAGCAGGAGCAGGGAGGTGATCATGGCCCAGCTTTGGTGAGACCCCACCTCGAGTGCTGTGTCCAGTTTTGAGCCCCTCACTACAAGAGGGACACTGAGGTGCTAGAGAGGGTACAGAGGCGGGCTGCCAAGCTGGGAAAGGATTTGGAGCATGTGTCATATGAGGAACGGCTGAGGGATCTGGGGCTGCTTAGCCTAGAGAGGAAGAGATTGAGGGGAGACCTCATGACTCTCTACAGCTACTTGAAAGGAGGCTGTAGCGAGGCGGAGGTTGGCCTGTTCTCCCTAGTAGCGAGTGATAGGATGAGGAGAAATAGCTTTAAGTTGTGCCAGGGGAGGTTTAGGTTGGATATTAGGAAGAATTTCTTTACTGAGAGGGTTGTCAGCCATTGGAACAGGCTGCCAAGGGAGGGGGTTGAGTCACCATCCCTGGAGGTGGTTAAAAGCAGGGTGGATGTTGCCTTGAAGGACATGGGTCAGTGGTGTTTATAGGGCTAGGAGAAAAGGTTAGACTCTATGATCTTGAAGGTGTCTTCCAGCCAAAACTGTTCTATGATTCTATGAAAAAACAGAAAGCTCTGTAACACTTCATTTAGTTTATTTTCCCCTCTACACAACAGTAAAAACTTTGCAAAAAGATACTTGCAAAATAGAGGCCCGAAAAGAGAAGTGGAAAAAAAAAATCAAAAACTGCAATAAATAGACCTCATATAATTTACATTGCTAAAGTAGATAATTAAAAAACATAAAGTATCAAAGCACAAAATCGTATAAATGTACCAAATAACTAGAATGACATGTGCCTACAATGGCACGCTGCAGAGCCGTGCATTGTAAATACACAGTCTGACGTTAGAAATAGCGAAGTACCCACCTGAATAATAACCTGAGAACAGAAGCCAAGTTATCATCTGATGGCATGTATGCTGCCATCCCTCAAACCAAAATGTGAAACTGGGAATCAACACAGGAGGTACAAGAATCCTGATGAACTAACACGAAATTCCCGAGTATGTTATCCATGTTGATGCAGAACTGTTCTAAGATGTCAAGAAAAGACTGTCTTTCACTAGAGAAATTATTCTTTTCAGACACAAAGAAAAAATACGATGCAGTCTAAAATCCACAGTTTAATGATATAAATCATCAAACTGTGGAAATCATTTTGCTTACCATAGGATTCCAGATGAAATAAGAATTCCACTCATATATTGGCCTACTATTCATGAATAACTCATTTTGACAGTACTTGCTGATGTATGTGTGCAAGCTCACCATGCTAGCCCATCACTATGCACAATCAATGGGTTAGCAGGACAAACAACCCTCCTTTAGTAATTTACAACGCTGCATGTTTTGATGCTGGATTCCCTAGTTGCTAATGTGTTTCTCACACTGGGCTAGAATGGATGCTCTCAGTTTGCTGAACTGTAAAATCAAAGAGAATGATAGGTGTGTGTGAAAAATTAGGAATATCAGAATTCATATTTTTATGTGTGCACTGCAGAATTTTATACTTTAGTAGACTTATTGCATTATGCTATTATATATAAATACTAAGGCTGTTAAAGATTTTTTTCTATACACTGCAAAATTTTCAATTCTTTACCACACTACTTTTCTGGAAAAACAAAAAAACACCAACTAATGAACCACCAAAAAACAAAACAAAACAAACAAACAAACAAAACCCCCACAACATAACCCACAAAACATCAAAACCCCACACATTCTTTTTAAAGTACTGGCTTTGGAAAAGACATTTTGCAGCAGTGTGGGATATAGTGAAGCAAAAGTACTATGGTAGAAGAAAAGGAGGTGGGGCAGGAAAGATCCCTTAATGCCTCTCTTTCCCAGGAAAAGTCTCAATTCCTTTCAAGAAATCTTTCAACAGCATATACACCCTCCATAATTCCATTTCCAGAGGTAACATTTATGTTGAAGAGTTGAAAAAAATCGCTATTTCCATAAGACTACGTCAGCTAAGCAGAACTATAATTTTATTGTCAAAGTAGTTGTAGAGTACACAGTGCATCAAGAATAAAATACAAGGTTAAAGATGATATTTCCTCAGGCTGCTAAAGAACAGAAAATTAATTAGGTGCCTCAGCTATTCCTACAAGGTAAAGAAGTACACATGACCAGTTTGTCTTGTCTTTCCCTTACTTTACGCTTGTAGCAGATCAACATCTTCCTCAAATATTGCTTTTGGTTGTGGTCAGGATTTCCTCAATGTCCCAGGTAAGTTCATCTAAATCGTTGTCAGAAAGCTTAGAGTTCCCATAAGACTAGTGCTGGATTGCAGCACTAACAGAAAACTGCCTGTTTCAATACAGCTGAGCATTCACAGAGGACTCAGACCACCAGTTTCCCCTCCTCCATGTTTACAATCATATCTTCATGCGATTTGGAATAGTTCTATTGAGGCTTTTTCATGTATTATTTATAGATTTTATATACCACAAGGGGAAAAAAATGTATTCCCATTTAAATATAAATCTAAAGCTTCATGTTTCTACAGTTAGTTCAGCAATAACAAAATGTGTTTCTCTGACTTCTTTAAATATCAGAGATTTTGAGTTGTTCCTAGAAGAAAATATCCCAAACAGCAGAAGATATCTGAAATCAGTTTTTACCATGGAATAATACAGAGGACACATGGAAGCACTGAACAACTTTCATGTATGTCTTGATTGATAATTAGCTTAAAATGGTGGAATTACATACTTTTATATTTTAATCAATGTATTAAAAGACAAAGGCTACATTTTTGACATAAGAAATTGTATCTGACTCTTCTTAGAATGAGCTACCTTGCTGAAAATAACAAATAAAATAAAAATAAAAAAAAATTTCTTAGTGCAGTGCGAAAGCCTTTATCCAACAAGAAGCAAAAATGGAGACAAACAAAAGATTTAAATAGTCAACAGATGACTGCAACTTACACTCATGGCTGATCTTCAGTAGTTTTTTGGTATTTTCGTCACCTGTGTGCTCTAAACCCTCCATTCCACTAAATAGCACTAAATATTACATCCTATAACACACCTGAAAAAGCTCTCTTGAATACAGTGAAATGGAAAAATGTCCATCTTCCCTGAATTAGGCAAAAAGACCCTCAAAACGAATAGGTTTATGCAAAAAAAAATTATGTTTGAACAGTGCTCCCTGCTGAATACAAAAAAACTGTGTAAGATTATAAAAATATATCAACTAAACCAGTGAAAATATGCACAGAAGTTCACTAGTCACCTCCCCCGTATCCCCTCATGTCTCCGATACAAAGCCACCGGCAAATTGTTATTTGGGAATGCCAAGCAACATACAGAGTTTGAGGGAAAAAAAAAAACCAAACACACTTAAAAATTTAATAGCATCTGTAGTAGCTTCAAAAGAGAGTAATTGATGTGATGTTTCTGTCATTGGCAGAATCGCAGAGATCCAGGTCTCTGCATGGAGGTCACTATATGATTCCTCCTGATGCTGTGCAAGAATGTGCACAGACAGTCTGTGGCTTGTTAGGGTGCCTTGTGAGCAGCCAACCCCTAAAAGCAGACGAGATACTCCTTTTATTTTCTATTACTGATGCACGGTATCTGCATTAGGGATATTTGCGTAACTTGACAGTCAAATACCAATTCACATCCAGACAGAGGAATAATCTGAGAAGCAAGGAATTTTCTCCCACTAAAAATTTTGGTCTTAACTTCCCTCAAGAACGAAGAAAGTGATGGGAAGTGACAGTAACAGAATTTCTTTTGAGCAATGCTCAAATCTAGTGACTTTTTCTATGTCCTGGAGTATCAGCCTGAGTGCTTTTCAGTGATCCTATTGGTTTCTGTTCTCTTCAATTTCTTCTCATGATAGTCAACACGATTCCCTTTGCTGGGTTGCTGTGTCTGACCAATATGCAAACAGAGACTGAAAAAAAAAAAAAAGTAATCCAGATTTTGGTTAAAGTTTGCCTAGTTTAAAGATGCTGTCCTTAAGGAAGAGAGCAGCTAAAATACGAGGAGCTGATTGAACTTCAACCGAGATAAAAGTTTTAGTACACCAAACGTGCTCCTTTAAAAGATACTTTCTAAGAATAATTTGAGAAAATTAGCAATAGCAGTTTGTAGATCTGTATGCATTAAGAAATTTAAAATTTGTGCCATGAAGTTGTGGGAACTCCGTGGCATGCAGACAACCCAAGGAATTAACGCAGTGTTGAGATTACAGCGTGCACTTGTGAAATGCAAACTCCTGTCACAGTCATTTAAGAAACCCCTCAAGAACCAGTGTGCTGCATTTTGATAATCACAGCTGAAATGTCACAGTGTGGGCAACTGCCCTGTAATACATCACTTTTTTGTTTAGTCAGAAAGTGATAAAAAGGGCACAGGAAAATAATAGATAACATGCTTCATTTTCAACACTTCTTTATGGAGGAAAAAGAACCTGTAAGGCCTTCCAAGCCATCTGTTATCTGAACATGTCAGATTGCTACAGATGAGAGACAGTTTACTTTTCAATATAAAAAAAATAATAGAAAATCCCAGCAAAGTTCAGTTCAAAGCATATGGTAGTATCCGTAATGCACCTGTTTTAACATTCAGCACTCATTACTTTGTGGATTTAACAGTTTGTCCATTATTAATCCTTTTAGCCGCGAGGTAATCATCAGACGTGTTTTAATGAGAGTTGTGCAAGTCAAAATGATTCAATTTTGAATGAAAACAAATGGCACATTTTACAAATGAATGAAATTTGAATATTTTAGACTTTTATAGAACATAAAAGTACAACTTCGAGTGGCATACAGTACTGAAAAGGGAAAATATTTTAACATGTTTATAATACAACTACATTATATATTCAGCAAAGCTAACACATCCAGCTTTTCTAATCCATTAACAAAAGTCTATTATTGCATACTTACATTCAGAGTAGAATAAAACCGTGTTTAGAAACTCTAAAACTTGAATTTAAGAAATACTGTCAAGCTGAAATCCACTAACGAACTTTCAGACTGGTTTTCTTGTTCGTAGATAATACATCATTTCTTGAGTTGGTTTTCATTCAGTTTCTACTCACTTGCCTGTCGTTTTTACATCTGGCTTCCACAGGAGAAGTTGTAAGTGCCACTGAAGAGTTTCTGTATGTAAACTAAAATGACCACAAAACCTACCTCAGCCTTTGTTGAGGGTAGATAAATCTGATGGTCTTTGGGACTCAGAAGAGGTCTCCTTCCCAGGCTACTAGAGCCAGACTGGTGGAGCCCAAGGGGCTCCTCCTACAGTTTGTATTTTCAGGTCTATCCAGCAAAGCTGAGCATGTGCTCCAAAAATGCAAACACACAAGCATAAAACACACATAGACAACAACACAGACCAAGAATGGTGCTTTCGCTGGCAGTCACATTACCACAAGGCACTGTCCTACACACGTAGGCAACACAACCTGACCCTGTTTTTCATCCCCCACTGGTCTTTTTTTGTTGCATCTGCACCCACAGTGATCTTGGCATTAAATGGTGTTCCTAATATAGTTACCTTGGTGCCAGTCCCTTACAATTCCCATTTAATCATCTGCAGTTTGGCTGCTTCTCTCAAAACTCTCCCCTTAATTGACTAAGATCCATTCATTCCTCACAACAGTATCTATAAAACTTTGATCAGCTTCTCACACTTGAGCAGAACTTTGATGCTCATAAAGCAAACAGCAGTCATTTGTAGAAGGAAGAAGAGTCAGTCCTTGATGGTTAAGATTTAGCTTCACTTCCTTTCTTCTTGCTTTTAAGGTCACTGCGAGAAAGGTTAAAGTTTCCACTGGTATCTAGTTCATCTAACAAAACCTGTAAAAAAACTGGAGAATATTTTTTGTGCAGAACAAAATTCCTACTCTTAAGACAGAAATGGTCAGGAATTGGATATTCATTAACCCCATGTTACTAGATTCAGATGCTACACTAAAGAGCCAGGTAGAAATCTCTTCTCTGAATTAACCATCACAAAGAAATGAAGTTGGTTCTCACACAAGCAGGGCTACTCCCCTGGTCACCATCTGACCCTGAAAAGCAATGGTTTCACTGAAACATAGAAGTTTTGAAATCTTAATACATTTTTCATAGAACTAAAATATTACTTTCACCCTATGCTAGTACATATTTTTTCTTTGACAGAAGAGAGGAAAAGTACACAGAAAGTGAGCATAGAATCATTCAGGTTGGAAAAGATCCTTGGGATCATCAAGTCCAACCATTAACCCTACTCTACAAAGCTCACCCTTAAACCATATTCCACAACACCACATCTAAATGATTTTTAAACACATCCGGAGATGGGGACTCAACTCCCTCCCCGGGCAGCCTATTCCAATGTCTGACTGCTCTTGCAGTGAAATTTTTTTTCCTAATATCCAGTGTAACCCTCTTCTGTTGCAGATTGAAGCCATTCCCTCTTGTTCTATTGCTATTTACCCATGAGAAGAGATCAGCCCCAACCTCTCTACGATGTCCTTTCAGGTAGTTGTAGAGAGTGATGAGGTCTCCCCTCAGCCTCCTCTTCAAGCTAAACAGGCCCAGTTCCTTCAACTGTTCTTTGTAAGATTTATTCTCCAGTCCCTTCACCAGTTTCATTGCCCTCCTCTGAATTCACTCCAGCACCAGATAAAATCAATTGCTTCCCCGAGGGTGATTAGCTATGTGTAAACAAAAATGTATCTGCACATGCTGTGCTGCTGATGAGAATGTCTCTGGCAATATTAAAAAGTTACCACCACATTTGTCAGCAGATTGAGGGAGGGCATCCCTTCCCCTCTTCTCAACACTGGTGAGACCACGCCTGGAGTGGTCCAGTTCTGGGCTCCCCAGTACTAGAGAGACATGGACTTCATGGAGAGAGTCCAGTGAAGGGTCAAAAAGGTGACTGAGGGACTGGAACATCTCTGAGGAAAGGCTGAGAGAGCTGGGATTGTTCCACCTAGAGAAGAAAAGGCCCAGGGGGGATCTTATTCACATATATAAACACCTGAAGGGAGGCTGCACATAAGACAGAGTCAGATTCTTCTCACTGGCACCAAATTACAGAGCCAGAGGCCGTGGGCACAAACTGAAACACAGGAGGATCCCTTTAAATATCAGGAAAACCTTTTTGACTGTCAGGGGGACCAAGCTCTGGCACAGGTTGCCCCAGAAGACTGTGTAGTCTCCATCCTTTGAGATATTAAAAAGCCATCTGAACCCAGACCTGGGCAACTGGTTCAGAGTGGCCCTGCTTGAGCAGGGAAGTTGTACCAGATGACCTCCAAAATTCCCTTCCAACCTCAGCCACTCTGTGATTTTCTGATTTGTACATAATATGAAACTACTCTACTTGAATTTCTCATCTCTTCTCAGTATTATATAAACAAGAGAAAAACTAAGCATATTCAATGTTTCGTATTGAATTTTTCCAAAGGTTTCCAGCTTTAAATTGAGTTGTTTCTACAACTTAGATTAATGGAATTCTTAAATGCAGTTAAACTGAAATCAGGATAACATTATAAAATATTTTAAATTAAATGCAACACTTGGAATGGATATCATAGTTAAGGAAAAAAAAAAGCTGTAACTGAAAATATCAATGTGATGCTAACAAATCTTATTATCAGTGACTATCCAAACTTCAAACAGGACAAATTTTTCTCTAAAATATCTGTACATTGATTGAAGGAGTCCTGAAAACCGAGTCTTTTAGCTTTCAGATAGTTATTCTAATGTGTGGTGAGATTACTTCTGTTCTTAGAATAGAAAGCTGTCTTGTGCCCATGTATTATCAAGTCACACTCTCCTCTTCAAGCATTTCCCTGCTCCTCATCTGTACTATTTTTCAAGTACCTTTCTAACAGGAACTACTATTGAACTAGTTCCTCACCAGTAAATCCCCTCCATGTTATCTCACACAGGATACTGTAGGCGTTACCTCCTTCTCCTTTCAGCCCAGAAATCTGCTCACCCTTTACTTGTAAAATCTCCAGGTATTTTATGCATACACATCCACTTAGAAATCAAGGAAGCTTAAAGAAGTGTCAGCTGAAAGGGACCTCTAGAGGATATCTTGTCCAACTCTTCATTCAAATGAGGGTCAATTTTGAAAGGTCATAATTAGAGAGGGTTTAAGATATATCACTCATAAGAAAGAGATCCCACAGACTAACAGAACCCCTTTACAACGCCATAAATCTAGTATAGTCAATCTTCTGGCGAAGTGGTCTTAGCATCTACAATAATTACTGCCAGCAGATGTAACCCACTGCTTCAGCACCTGCACAGATAAATCCTGTCCAGAGCTCATGGCATTCTAGAATCACAATAAATGTTCCTTTTATCTGCCCTATACAATGATTAATTCTCTAACCTTCCTTTGTCCAGTCATATAACACCCACACACATGGGAGCATGGACTGGAACTAGGAAGTAGGTATCCATTTTCGTGAATACTTAAGGACAAAATTCCAATGTGACATCAGAGGAACTTTCTGTCTTTATTTTATATAATGGAGGGAAATGCTACATCCACTTTATCTTTTGCGTTAAAATTAAAACCTAAAAATAAGAAATTGCCGCACATAAACCAGGAAAAAAAATGTTAGAGCTGTACAAAACAGGTGGAGAGGCACACAGTAGGTGGTTACGATACCACAGTAATGTCTCTAAACCATTATGTTCCTGCACAGGAATACTCACTAGCTATGCTTAGAAAAAGAATAATAATAAACTAAATAATTTTGTTCTTTTGTTAGCAAGGAAAAAGACATCTATTCCACCACCCTAAGCAATTTTGAAGGAGCAGTAAGAAACAGTTAGAAGTCCATTTTCAGCATCAAACCTGGTGGCTTCCATTACTTCTACTGTTATTGCTCTCAGGAGATGCATAACTGATTGTCTAATTGGTTAGGCAATGTCTTGAAGAATTACTTATTAAGCAGAAAATATGCCAATAGTAATTCTAGGCTCGCAAAAACCAATGTGCAAATAGTTCAGCAAAAAAAAAGGCAATTACATAACTGTCTCCAAATTGCCATCATTAGTTATTCCCATCAGAAAGCTGGTTCTTTCATGAAAATGCTCTGCAAAGAAAAAGTGTTTGCACCTCAAATTACAGTCTATTAAATGACAGCATGTCTGGTGGAAGAGGAAGAGTTTAGGGCTGAAGGGACCTGCATTTGGATTTCTCCAGCACTGCAGGAATGCCCTGCTATCTCTGGCAAGATATATGATGAATGCCAGCGTGGCCCCGCTGCAGCGTTTTGCAAAAATATTGAACTGGCTCAAATCTGATAAAACCTACTGCTGTACACGGACAATTTAAACTCTGAATTATAGCCAAGCAGTGACAGATTGGACAAACTTGTTAATGAGGTTATACTGCTCGTAACACCTGGACAGGCTCAGGTGTAACCCACAGATGTGGACGTAGCTACTCTGTGCCTGACATGCTAGCCTGTAAAAAGAATTACTGGAATTTTTTCTTTAGATGAAAGATGCTGCAATGACAAACAAAAAAGAACTCTAAGGTACTCAGCAAGTAATAGTGGGGACACAAGCATACAGACACTATATCACTTTTATTTTTAAGAGGACCTATTTACAAAGACCATTGGTGACGGACTTAAAAAAAAAAAAGTCCTTTCTTATTTAATCTATGACCTCCATCCTTACATAAAACTGTATCACCTGTGGTTACTTGAGAGCATACATTTTGTGGAGACAAACGAGTCTTGCTTAACTTAATGAGTGCCAAGAGACCAGTACTCTGACCCAGTTCTTTTAAATATTCCACACATGGAGAATGTATTATTTAATATAACACTAAATATTATATTTATTTAATATAA
>NW_009706381.1:0-5834 GCF_000703405.1 Apaloderma vittatum | reverse complement strand
AAGCCACAGAAATTCAAGACAAAGGCCTCGAATGAGCCATGAGAGATAAGAGCTCCAGAAAGAATGGTATACAAATATTGTTATGCATTTTATTCTACCACACTCATCAAACCATCAACAATAAATTAGTACAACCGAAGGATACACTTTTACAGCACACTACTTGCTAATAGGAAGCAGATGACTGATTTTAGCCTCGGCCCCAGTTCATTTTGCACACTTCAATTCAGGCTAAAGACCTTACTCTCCTCCCCTCCTTTACTGCCTGAAACACCTCTCTCTTGGTACTCCCTGCACCTCCTCATAGTGCAGGGCAAGCAGAGCACCACTCAACATCTCCTCATAGAACATAAATTCTGACATCAAAACCTTCTGCCAACCTCCACGGACAGTTCTCCTGCTCTACACTGTTCAAATTTAAATTCATCTTTTATTTCAGAATAATCTCCAGAGATTTATACAAGAGAATAGTAAGAAAGGAGCTTTGGCTCCCTGCCCTTTACTTTTTCCAAGTCCGTCCTTTTTTAACCCCTCCTTGTGCAATGTGACCATCACAAAACACAAGAGCCTTCTCCTCTGTTTCTGCCTCATCAGCTTGTCATTGATCCTCAAAACTTGCCAAAGCAGTCACTCACCCACTTTGACGGAGGGGGAGAAAGGGGGAGGGAAGACAACCCAAAACCTCAAAACCCATGCAAAGCCTCCGAACTGAATTAGCCTCACCTGCTGCAACCACTACGGCAGAACATTCTTTTCCAAATGACAACCACTTTTGGATCAAATTTTGAGCCGAGAAACTTTTTAAGAGTTTTTGAGCGCAGCGTAGACCCACGAGATGCTCTCACTCCCAGCCCTCTGCCCAGCTCCTCCTGGAGAAGGAGACCACAGTTCCCGTAACACAGGCAGCAGTGGGTTGTTTTTTTTCAAGAGCCAAACACTACAAATGTACAGCCATAAAAAAAAAAAAAAAAACACCAAGAAAATAACAAAGCATGTGACATTTAAACTGAGACAACTGCTGGATGTAGCTGCAAATGCTAAATTATTCAGTGCTCTCCCTTGCCACAGCACCTCCCCCAGCCAAGGTAAGCAGTTCTAGGCCAGGAGCTCAGAGAAAAGACTTATACAAGAGGACAGAAAAGACACACCACTGGCAAACAGTGAGGTGTGCACCAGTGACTAGTGGCTTCTCCTCTCATACAGGTTTCATGCTATTCACCTACTCATTTAACAGGTCTCATCACTCATGGCACTACCAGCACCAAATACAGGCCCACAGAGCTCTCATTCCTGGGGATCTTAGAATCAGAATCACAGAATGGTTTGAGACGGAAGAGAATCTAAAGATCCTCTCGTTCCAACCTTCAACCAGATGGGCCACACAGGGACCAACAACGGGCTTGCTGCAATGCCAATAAGAAATTCCAGCCATTTATAAGGCAAAAAGGGGGACGCTCACAACAAGTATGGAAACAATAGAACATCGCTCAGGATCATGAACTGGAAAATAAAGAGTATTAGACAGAATGCAGTTATTTGACTGCTCATAAACTGGTAGTCAGAGCCTCATATCTGTTTTGCCTTGTCTTAGAAACACTCAGCCTACCTCCCTGTGAGTGCCACCTGCTTTGTTACTCCTTCCCTCTACACACCCTTCCTTTCTCTTCATCAGCACTGTGGCAGATCAAAAATTCCTACTCTCAAAGCAATGCTACTATAAATTTTTGTGAAAAAAAACCATCGTACCAGCTGTTCAAAACAGAAAGGAAACTGAAAATCCCATTTTCTCTCTGCTAGAGCTCTGGGACATGAGAAGCATGTGTCACGCAGATTCACCCACGTGTAAAATGTTGGAGGAAGCAAGCTCAGAGTGAAGAAGGGATAGGAAGCACCTCAAGCAACTGTTAGGGCCGGTGAGTGACGGAACAAGGGATCCCAAGAGGACCTGCTAAACGTCAGCAGTCACCACAGCACAGGAAGGACGGAAAACACAACGCATGCTGGTTTTGTCTGAAGACCAACGAGAGAAAGCAGGGAGAAATGAGGTGGCCTCCACAAGCATGAACAGAACAAGCACACGCTGCTTGTAGCTCCAGCAAAAGAGAGTTTAAGCGCCAACAGCTGGAAACAGACACGCAGCAAAGTGGCTCGATGTTCCTGGACAAAGTAATTCTGGTGAATAGCAGTCATCATCTTTATCCCAACAAGCACTCCTCCCGCTATCTGATGAAATGCAGAGACAGAACTCCCCATCTACTGCCCCAATGGCCTTTCCAGAGCAAGTATGACATACCCAGGCAAGCAGAGATCCAGGGAAGCTGGTGTCAAAAACTACAAACAAGAAGGCAATCAAACATTTGATACTGCCAGTGGGAAATGCGTGACAAAGAAAAGGGACCAATTAAGAACAAAACCAAACCAAACCACAAAACCACCTCTCTGCTCGGAAGGTAACACACAGTTCCTGGAGGTCATCAGATACATTACTATCAGATACATTACTATCCCCCATGTACAAAAACAAGGTTAACTTCCTGATTCTCACAAATACCACTGAGAACAACTGTTTAGAAATTTACAAACAAAGCAAAAAGGAGAGATCTGATAAACATTGCAGGATACACGCAAGGTAACATGACGACCAGTGCTCTTTGGAACTGCTGCTGTGAAACACCAAAGGCTGTGGGAGAAAGGGAGAACTGTGAAACGGTTCCCGGCTGCCGCTCTGCTGCATTATTTCTCACATGGACCTGGAAACACAACAGTCTCATTTAACAGTAATGCCCAGGAACACAGCCTGGGAGAACTGCCTCAGCATAGGTAATTCAGGCATATGCAAGTGATGCTTCTTACTTTTAAATCACTACAAATATCCTGCTAATAGCAGTGACTAAAGTAAACAGCTCGCACAATTCAGTGGTTTCTGGGCACCAAAAGGCACAGCCGCCCCATTCTGGAGGTCTCAGGTATAAAGAGATTGTGGAGCTCCTGGCAGTAATCAGGTCATTTCTTCAGTTTTGCTAGATTTAGGAGTTTCAGCTGGTTCTTCTAGTTCCAAGAGACAAATCAGGAGCATGCTTCTCAATCATCAACAGTAATTTTCATGTGGTCATGACAAGCTTAAAGGCCTCCAGCAATGGAGAATCTAATCACTCTAAAATTATTTCAGACAACAGAGCAAAACCAGCTGAAAATTTATGCCTTGACATAGATGGAGAGCATTTAAACGGGGGAAATTATACTAATCTTGCCCACCAAGCTCGTTCATTCTTATTTCTAAGTTCTTTCCTCATTGCTGCAAAGCCACAATCAGTAACTGCATGCTGGGCTACCCAAAAATGTAATGCAGTATAACTTAAATACAGGCACAATATGGCCAAATAACATTTGCAGGAATTAATCTGCATCATAACGTATGTATTGCCTGTCTCTGACTGTCTCCTAATGGAAACTAAGTGAAACATTCAAATCTTTTAACAAAACAACTTGTTTTTTTTAAAAAAACAAGCATCAATTTCCATCTTGTGAGTGTGATGCACTATCCATCTAATTTAAAAGCTATGGTGTGAAATGACAGCCAAGTCACTAAATTTTACATTGTTTGCTATCTACTCTCATGCACTAAATCTCTAACAGTATTTTTTTTTCCCCCCAAAGAAAGTAATTTTTCTAATAAATGTATCTGGGAAGAAGCATCAGAGAAAAATCTATTAGCTCAAGTGCCGTAGACTGAAAACTGTGAAGAGTTTTATTTTCTTAGAATCCAGCAGTGCTTGTGACTTGCTAATTTAATACCAGCCATTTTCATAAATACTTGGTTTTTTAACTGACTCAGTGCAAAAGATATTAAATAGAACAGACTGAACATCTTTCCAGAGGTATGTCTCGTGTATCCTGTCTATACATAACTTGAATATTTGATATGTAAATGACGAGCTCCTGTGCCCCTCACACCAAGCCAGATAAAATCAAAGCCAACATTAATTTGATTTAGGATGATGATATGAACAAGTGTTTTAGTAAGACTTGAGATGCACTGGTGCTTCCATTTCTACTGAACCATCGATCCTGATACTCTAAAAATTAAAAAGCTACTTTAGCTAGATGGGCAAGGCTCAGTGTTAAAAATCCTTGAAACATTTCTCTCTCTCCAAAATCCTTCTGAAAGAGGCTGAAGTTGCATTTCATTATATACACACCCTCTCCGTTTTCAAAAGACTTAGAGAATGGTATCAAGGTTTAAGAAGGGGGTTGCCCTCTAGAATATCTATAATTTTCCATGAAAACTTTAGAACTAGAAGACTTATTTTTTGCCAGTTGCTACACAGCCTTTGGTTCACCACCATTCATGGCTGTGGCACTTAACACATACATCACGAAGACACATCTTGGCCATATTACACATTTTGTATGGACAACATTCTTCCAGTGTGGACGTTATTTTCCTTTTTGCCCATCCAGTAAAATTAGATCCGCTTTAAACGTAGCAATGGTGTGCAAGCTAATGCAGTAGGGCTCTGAAGCTTACAGCCTGAAAGCTGTTAATTCGGTAAAAACACAAACATCCAGGCTTGCGATACAACTGCAGCACCACTGGAGAGGCATGTACAGGATCTTTTTAGCACAGACACGGCTATATTATTTTCCAAACGGAACCGTACTGGTGACTTGCTGATGATTTTGCAGTTTATTAAGCAGACGGTAAGATGTTTAATGAGTATATAATTAATCCCAGGATATATTAAATTGGGCCCAAGAGTTATGTATTTTCTAACAACACAACAGCAAAGCAAAAGAACTATTTCATAGCTGGAATCAGTTCAGTATCATGTAATAGACTACGAGGGGGAACCGTACTGGTGCCTTGCTGATGATTTTGCAGTTTATTAAGCAGATGGTAAGATGTTTAATGAGTATATAATTAATCCCAGGATATATTAAATTGGGCCCAAGAGTTATGTATTTTCTAACAACACAACAGCAAAGCAAAAGAACTATTTTATAGCTGGAATAATTGATCAGTTCAGTATTATGTAATAGGCTACGAGGGGATGGTCAGATTAGATCCTACCAAAAACTCCATTTTAGCTACGTTACATGTCTGAGGATGTGTCAGGATTTTCATAAGTGATTTTCATAAGGATTTTCATAAGTGCTGAGAACACTCAATTTGTGCCCACGCAGAAGAAAGCCTATGGTATAAAGCCCAAAAATGGCAACACTTCCCAATTAACCTATATTTGGATGACTTTGGTTTGATTATTGTGACCCTCAGGACACCCCACGTGATATATCTTCCCTCCCCTTACTTCTGCCTACCAGTAACATCCTTTTTGCAGCTGAGTGATGCTGCAAGAGCACAGCAAGGACACTGGAGAGCAGACCAACAGCAACGCTGACCCAGAATTGCACGGAACGTAGATAAAATGGCTGGCTCGCCTAGGGAAAGCACAACATATTGCCAGACTCATAGTTCTATCCCGTTTCCCTGGGGCGGCAAATTTATGATATACATCTGAAAACAGAGTGGAATAGAGGCGAGCTTGGGGGAAGAAAATGGAAGAGAAGAAAGCCAGGCAAGTGAACAGTTTCCTCCAAGGCTCATCATTTCTCTCAGCACTTCTTTATGGCGACTCTTCCGCAGGAAGAGCAGCACGGACCGAGATGTGCCCCTCTCTTCTGCCCCAAAATAAAAGCGAGCAATAGGGCAAGGTGGTCACACCCATTTCTAAGGGGAAAACGTTCTTGATTTGTAGGTTATTCCGTAAGAAATTCCCCTGGTATTCATTAGAAATTCCCTGGATTTCCTACCCCATTGTCTGAGGGAGTAACAG
>NW_009706380.1:1683-2102 GCF_000703405.1 Apaloderma vittatum | reverse complement strand
AGCTTGCTTCTGAGTTTTACTTCTATCGAGACTTCCTCGAATTTCTCTCGATCTCTGACGATCATGAGCTCAGCAAAACACCCACAGGAAGAGTCATTAAATGCCTTATGCTCCTGGGATGGAGGGAGCTGATGGCAAGTGGGCAGCACTGACGAGAGACAGCTCTGCCCAGGAGCAGCTCCTGTGCCCAGCGCAGCAGGGCTGAGGGCACTGCCTGCAGGCACCCAGGGAAGAGGAGCCAGTAGGAGAAGTGTAAAGGCAGTCTGGGGTGGATGAGACTGAGAGCTAATTTGAAGAGGAATCTTCACAGTCAGTATCTCTGTGGCTGTAAGTCATTGCATCTGCAGATCCTGGTGGAATCCCCTCAAGCTGGCACATCACACAGCCTACGAGATCTGTAAGTACATCTCTCAGAGATT
>NW_009706380.1:798-1480 GCF_000703405.1 Apaloderma vittatum | reverse complement strand
CGAGGCCTGCGTGAGAAGCCCCCCTCGGCCCTAGGGGAGAAGCTAAGAGGGAAAGGTGGGACCCTGGCAGGGCAGGAAGGGCGTTTTTGCTCTTGAGAAGCTGCAGGGTAATGCAGGGATGCTTAGAACCCCAGATCACCCCATATCAAATCCAGAGATTCCCTTTGGAGAAGAACATCAGAGCAGCTGTGACCTGAAACGGAAGAGTTTGACCTGGAAGGGAAGAAATCTGTGCTTTCAGTTTACCATTGGATTTTGCTGGGTGGGGATGGGAAATAAGAATTTCTTTCTCTATTCTTGTCAGGTGGAAAGACCCCAGCTCTCCTCAGCATTTTTCTGAGCTGCTTCCATGCCAATGACCTCTCAGAGCTGCCCGTGGGAAGGGCCTGTTGTTGCCAGGATGGGTCTGATCCTAACCAGGACATTGACAGCGGTTCATTTTGAAGAAATATATCCAGGGAGCATAAAAGAAACACATTGAGGGGAGTATATTTTACAAAGTACATCGAATGATCTGTCCTTTGAGTTTTCCCCTCTTGGTGGACTGGTTGGCAGGAGGAGATGGAATTTTTTTCTCCACTGTGGAAAAGACACAGAGACCCTAGTTCTCATGAGCATTGTCGCAGTTGTTTCCAAGCCCCTGCCCCCACAGAGATGACCCTGGAAAGGGCCCGGCTGGAGG
>NW_009706380.1:0-696 GCF_000703405.1 Apaloderma vittatum | reverse complement strand
AGGGAGGAGAGCTGGGAAGAGAGGAGCAGCTCTTGGCAGGGACAGCTCCAGGCAGCAGAGAGGCAGATCACATCTCTGCATGCCTCTCTACTCAGCTGCAGAGGGGAAAGAGAAGAGATTGGAGAGATGGACCTTGAAACTGGATTTCTCTAAGCTCGTAAAAATCTATTTTCTTCTCCAAGTGCATCATTATTAAGTTCATGATAAAATGGTGTAGGGTGAAATAAGCCCAGGGTACCTGCACGGTGAGCCAAAGATCGCTCGTGGGCAGAGCAGCTCTCTTGAGTCTGCACTAGGGCACAGGGAAGCCCCGCTGTCTCTCAAGGCTCCTTAAGTGCCCTGGTGCAGAGCAATATGACAGATGAGGAATTCATGTCCTTGACAGAAGGTTGTTTTCACTCAGCAGAGCAATACTGAGATTACAAACAGGAGTTGATCAGTATTTCTCCAGAGAAAGACAATAACTTTTGTAGAGATTTTGGAAAGCAGCATAAGATTGGAACAAGGACATTTGGCCAAACTTGTCAGTGTGTTCTCTTTCAACAGTCCTCAGTGGCCAGACTAAGGAAATGTCCAACAGCAGCTCCATCAGTCAGTTCCTCCTCCTGCAATTTGCAGACACATGGCAGCTACAGCTCTTGCACTTCTGGCTCTTCCTGGGCATCTACCTGGCTGCCCTCCTGGGCAACGGCCTCG
>NW_009706379.1:33914-37485 GCF_000703405.1 Apaloderma vittatum | reverse complement strand
CCAGCTTGGTGTCATCTGCAAACTTACGGAGAGTGCACTCTATCCCCTCACCAGTACTGAGCCCTGGGGGACACCACTCCTGACCAGCCACCAACTGGATTTAACTCCATTGACCACAACTTTGGACTTGGCCATCCAACCAATTTTTCACCCAGGGACACAAGCTGTCTCGACTCTACCCGGTACAGCTGGTGCCTTAGGGCAGCCATACTGGGCTGTAGATGGATGGTTTTGCAAACTGACAGGGAAACTGCTGTTTCCTTCTGAGCCTGTTCCCACCTTCAGTTCAGCATGAGCCCACGTCCCAGCCTGGCAGAGCATCTTCCAAGATGCATGTTCCTTAATTGCCAGAGCATCTGCCTCACACCAGGAGCAGGAGGGAGTGTGATTTATTTCTCAGGGTTTTGGGCCACCATTGCGAACGTTTTGCTGTAGATAAGGAAGCTGCAGCAGCTCTGCATCTTCCATCAGTGGCACAGATTTCTCTCTGCAGCCACAACAGCTTCAGCTGGGTGAGACGCCCTCAGCCTCTGCACTGGCAACCCTCATTTTCTCCAGCTGAACCTGCCTATAGAAAGAGCAATGTTGTGTTTAAGTGAGGCTTTGTAGGGACTTTTAGCATTTCAACAGTAGTTATTTGTCAGGAAAGGCTGACTGGAGAGGTGGTCGCTGTGTGCTGGAGGGCACAGGGCTGCTGCTGAAATGTACAACTTTGGCAGCATGAGAAGGAGAAAGTTGGTCTCAGCTTGCCAAAGAGGCAAAAATTAATCTAATGTGACTGCAAATCTAATGAGAACCCATTTCTTTCTCCATCCCAATTTAGGATTGCTAATACTGTGTGTGTTTACACAGACTTAATTGAACATCCTTGCTTCTGATGCTCTTTGACAAGGAAGGCAGTTTGCAGAAGTCTGTTGAAGGAACAGAGCAACTTTGGAGACCTAGACCTAAAATCCAAACTTTCCTTTGAATTGCAGCCTGTGCATAATGTTTGCTTCATTTGTTAAAAGCCTGGTTTATTTGCCTACTTGAGCTCATCAGTGTAAATATTTGCTCTCTCTCGTCACACTCATTAAATCCTTTGCATTTGATCTGGAAACAAGAGGAGGTGGTTTGCTGTGGTGCACATGCCATCGCATGTGTTTGCCTGCGCAGGAGGAGCTGGCCCAGCCCTCGGTTCACTCTGTGTTTGCTGAGCTTCTCTGCATCACAGTAGGTTTGCACCCCCTAGAGCCAGACCACTCAGGGACCTGTTTCCTTGTTTATTCAATCAATTGGGTTTGTTTGGTGAGAAACCCACATTTCCTCATACCAATGTGGGCGTGGGCTGGGAGCTTGCATGGGCTCAGCAAGGGTGTGAGTTCCTTGGGTTTCCAACCAAACTGTGTTTCGTGAGGGACTCAGGAGCTTCTTGAAGGCTCTCCAGAAAGGAACGGTGTCATAATCTAGGTTTAATGAAGCATGACTGAAGCCATTTCCCTACCTGTTTTTCTGTCTCTTGTGCACAGAAAGCTAGAAAGTAAGCTCAAATATGACCCGAAGGCAGAATGCTGCCAATGAAATTCAGACAGGTATAAAGCATTCACATTTCTCTGCTGGATGGGTCTCATAGTATTCTTGTTGGGGGAGAGCAGAATGAGAGGTCCCTTACTCTAAATGACTTATGCTTTTCCTCCTCCACTTCACATTCCTGTTTCTTCACAGAGGAATCCTAAAATCATTGCCAGGGGTGGCAGGAGTAAGTGCAACATCGCATCCCCCTTCTCAAAAAGCCCAGGACTCAGTATCAGCAGGACCAGCACAAGGGATTGTCACAATGAAACCACCACAGCCCCACCACGACGCGGAGAAGAGACGCATGTCCCTGGTGCAGCCTGGCCCCGCAGCTCCGCACCTTTGCACAATGCCATCAAAAGCCCACTTTCCATCCCAAGCGGCAGTGGGTTGATTCTTACACACAAACATATTCAGAGCAAATTTTTCTCTCCTGGGCCACTACCATGCTCTATTAACTACAGGACAGAATATTCCCAAAAATGTTGTTTCTCAAACCAGATCTTTTAATAAAACAGTCACACTTTGAAGAGGGAACAAGTGCGTTTTCTCCAGCAAAGATCTGAGGGAATGCAGGATATAAAGCACTTTCTGATACCTCTGAGCTGCTGTTAGAATGCTAAGTCCAGACAAGCTTAAGGAAGGGAAGATTGTGGAGTTCAGCAGAAGCTGTTAATTCTTTCTCTAGTTTTTAAATTTAGCTGGAAAATATTTTAGGGTCATTTTTTTCCCCTCACATCCAAGCTGCAAGCATGCATTCCTGTCCTGGTTTTCATTAAAAATGATTTGTGATGCAAGAAATTTTACTCAGAAGACACTTAGAAGTTGAATAGCTTCTTTTAACTTCAGCAAACACAAAGCACGATAATAAGCTCTAACATTCATATATGCCATATAGTTTTCAATGCATATTCATTTAGTCCATTTACAGCTTTCTTCTCATGCCTGTCTACAAAAACAATTTCTGACAGAAGCTGTTGCACAGCAGCCCCCCCGTTCCCTGACTGTCAGTGGGTACCTCTGCCCAAATCACTGGGACAAATCAGTATTTCCTACAGAAGAAATACAGCTAATAATATTTCAGATGATGCAATTGGTAAAAGCAGTGCCATTCAAAAAGTGGGGAGGGAAGGTGCAGAAGTGCTCAAGGAAGAGAGAAAAGATTTTTAGGAAGGTTTGCTACTGCCCTGCAGGCTCTTCATGGCTGGAAGCTAAATTGGTGCCTCCTGTTCTCCTCCAGATGAGACATCTGCTGACTCACAAGAATGTGGTGCTGGGGCGGATTCCTTTCTCTCATCCCGGCAGCAACAGAAGCCACCGCTTGACTTTGTCAGCACCCCACTCAGGTAGGACACTCACCATCTGACTTTCTCCAGAGTTCCTCCCAAGCCTCCCTTCCAGCTCTGACTCACTGGTGTCCATACCTGCATCGCCACCAACCAATACCTACTTTCTCTCCTCAGAAAGGAGCTGAAGACCCCTTCTCCCACTCAGTGAGACCAGTGTGGTGATACCAGCAAAGACCTGCCATCCCTCTTCTCCTTACTCTCTCTCTCTTTTAAAAAGATTTTAGGACTTCTGCTGCCTCCTGTTTATCATTGTGTTACTTGCCATCAGTGCTAACTCTCCTAGGGAAGTTTTTCTCTTGGTGGTTGTATAGGAGCCATTGACTTCTCACACTGGACCTGTCTCTACCCACTGCTTACACCGTACAGTGAGGGGTTAAACCTCCTGCTTAGAAAGATACTTCCACTTCATAATAAAAGGGTCCTCAAGATACTCCCATTTCCCCCTCAAATTAGAAAAAGGCTTTTCCTATGAGATGAAACCAGTCCCAGAGCCCTCTATCCCTTTCCTAGGACTGCCTACAACTTCCAGAGCTGCGCTTCTCTGGACTGTACATTTTGATAGCAAACTCTTCCCAATTAGCTGATCAGGCATCCCAGGGTTGCTAACGAGCCCCATCATGAACCTCTCAGAGCTGAGGGCACCTGAAATCTAGCTCCTACATTACAAG
>NW_009706379.1:2247-33883 GCF_000703405.1 Apaloderma vittatum | reverse complement strand
ATTTTTCCCCTCTCTTTCCTCTTTGTTCAAAGATACAATTTGCCTTCAAGGCAAAAGGGACCATATTCAAGAGTATAGACATTCAGTAATACTAATTTTGTACTGATTACCAGCATGAGGTAACACAGAACACCTTTCTTCTATGGTCTTTTGGATGGAGCCCTCGCACGTGTTTGCTGACCATGCATTCCCCTCGTAGCTGATTGCCAGTTGTGCACAGGTGTCACCTTAAACTTTTGTTCTTACTGTAACTGATCCTGGAGAAAAAAAAGTTTTCTTTTGTGCCAAAACGTCTCTGCAGAGACACGTTGGAAACAGCATCTTCCATGAAGGCTGTGCTCAACCTGATATAATATCCTCCATTCCCCAAAGAAGGTATTTCAGAGTTGTTTCAGACCTGGCCAGTACCGTGAGTGTATGATTACTTTTCCTCTCATTTGGTAATTGGTTGTCCTCCCTGTCCTGAGATTTCACGTTTGCTACTGACTCCAGCCAGGTCTTTCTGCTGGCTTCAGGCCAGCTCTAAAGTGAAAAGTTAAAATTGGGTGCTCCCAGGAGTCTGCTTGTGTGCAGCAAGAAGGACCCGTGCTGTGCTACATGAGGATGATCTTAGACTATAAAGCACCACTGTATAACAATTGACAGCCTTAAGTGGGCTTCACCCGTTGATTATGCTCAAAATTAGTGAAAACTCTTCAAGATAATCTCTCTGTACAAGTCCCACTCTCCTGCACCCTGGGGACAGACAGAAATAGGAGAAGGAATCAGCAAAGCGGTTCTCCAAATGTGCAAGACAAGTTTCTGAGGCCAGATCATGGAGTCTGGTTTCAGCCTGCCTTCCTGGAGTTGCTTTGACCAAATTGATGACCAGACGTTTGCCCATCAATCCTGCAGAACCTGCTACTGGTGGTGGTGGAGGTGGGAGCCCTGGAGCCTTACCCACTGCAGCCATATTCACACTGTTCTGGCAGGTCATGGCCTAGACTTTCCTGTTCCTTTTTGGTGGCTGTCCGTCCCTTTTCACAGGTTCAACTCTCATCACCTCCTTTGGAGATAGTGTGCAGAGCACACTTCCCATACTTGCTGCTGCCACCATGTGATGGGATGCTCATACAGCTTGCATTCAGGTGGCCCATGTCTTACCTTAGCTTTTCCCACCCACCTTGGGGGATAATCTTTAAATGACCATTTGGAGATTGCATCCAAAAAAACCCCTCGTTGTTATGCAGGAGCACTAGAAGTGCTTCCAGAATTAGCAGCTACTCCAGGTTGCCCTGTTCATTTTGAAATGTGCCACTTCAAAGCCGTTCAAGGGCTTGATTTGGGAAGTAAATGAGAATCAGAGCAGGTGAAACATTAAGTAATTACAAATTATTGGAACACTTCACGTTATGAAAGCCCTTCAAATAATTTTAAATTACTTTGTACTAATTGTGATCAGTGCTTCATTCATTTCCAAAGCCCTCTTCAAATGACAAGCCGCGGTATATTTTGGGAGCTGGAACCTAGTCCTTGGTTTAAAAAAAAACCAAAAAACCAAACCACAAAAAATCTTTTTGGAATAACACACTTCTGAAAAGGGTCTGGAAAATGTACTTACCAGTTGCATTTAATAAATTCTTCCATGTTGCCTGGAACAGCATACGAAAAACAAGTCGAGGCCAAAGCATAGAGCTGATACCCCTTGAGCAGAGGATATTCCCCAATTACACCACTTTGGAATAACTCAAAAAAAGAAAGGGAGGATTAGAGTAGAGAAGACCAGACAACCGTGCTCCTGGCAAGAAACACAGGCATTACGAGAGTGTGGGAGAGCGCAGCGGGCACTCTTCCTGGGCATCCTTCATCCAGGAAAATCTTTTTCATCATCTGAGCCAGCGCGAGACTGCAGCACTGATTTAGTTTCCATTCTGCCTTGTCAAAAACCTGCCACTGGAAACTGCTTTGGAGTTACCCACAGGCTTCCACAGGTGGGGCTTTTGGTGAGACATGCTCATAAGCCCTTGGTGCTGATAGGAACAGTTTGGTTTGTTTGGAGGTCTAGGCACCTTGGAGTTGGAAGAGTTGTAATGGATGATTTCTCACCTGTCTGAGGTCTCCTTGTCTTTACCATGCAATGAATCATCCTTCAGGGGTGTTTTCTCACACAGAAACATCAAAATCATCGCCAGCCAGCCAGTCGAGCACAGAGAGCTTGAGCTCCATGAATGCACAGGACCCACAGCCTAAATGAAGCTAGTGTAGATATTGACCAGAAAAGTTGTTTAATGTTCCCTTAAGTTAATAACAAACATTATTTGCATTATCCTAACCATACAGAAGTGTGTTATGAATTACTAATAATAAGATTAATCCATCATATCTGATGTATGCTTGAGGAAATTTGTCTTTGGCTAAGTAATCATGCAAGCAACTTGTGCAAATTCATGCATAAAACTGTAAAAAAATGGTCCTGTAGTTTATTTGCTGTTTCCTTCATTGCAGATTAAGTCAGATTACTTTGAGCTTTTCTCCAAATCTACAGTGAAGATGACTACATTGGGTGTTTTTGTCTAGTACCAAGCCATGGATGATCCCTGGCAGTCTCTTTAAGGCATGCTGTCACAAAGGGACAAGCCAGAATGTCAGCATTGGTGTGGCTCTTGCATTGTAAGTTTGGTGGTCAGAAGGCACAAGAGTGGTTCATGACATTCTCTGTCCACCTAAAAATAAGAAAAGCTGTGCAGCTTCTTTTACAGTTTTGTTTGTTTTTAAGAATGGCAACAGACGCAAAGCTTGCAAAATCTCAGTGCTTCTCACTCCTGCCCCTGCCCCTCCCATCCCAGCTTCTTCCTGTTGATCTTTCCCATTCCCATCCCACCAGGTCTGACCATCCACCCGCATTTAGCCCCACAGTGTCACTGAGATATTCTTCACTGGAAGGCTTTACAGTAATGAATGCTTACTTTCCTGTTTAGCAGCAGAAGTCTGATTCAAGGCAACAGGGGCATCTATCCTCTTTTTCTGGTATTTTTTGTGGCACTGCATCAAATGGGTTACTTACGTCCTGACTCACGAGGAGGACCTTTGCTTGAGTGAGAAAGCATCTTTCTGTGGCCACTGAAAATGTTGATGGAAAAGACAGTGTTATGGATCTTCCCACTTCCCTGCACCTGGATAAACCTCCTCTCCCTCCTGCTGCTGCTCCTCTTGGAGCTTATGCAGCTCATTATCCTCTCCTTTCCCCACGAAAATGCTGAGGGCTTATGAAGGTGATGGTTTGAAGTACCAGACCACATCGACAGGCTCCTTAAGGTCTCCTTAGGGAGGCTCACTCCCAGTCTTGAGCCCTTGTGTCCATCTGTGCCCTGACTCAAGGTGTGGAAGGGAAAACAACCTGTTTTCTCCTTTTTTGGGGAATCTTCAGGGCCAGAAGAGGTTCACCTTGATGAACCTGTCCCTGTTGGGTTCATAATGCAGCAACTCCACCAACTACTTTTAAAAAACCCAAATATTTAGCTGGATGTTTGCCCCATGATCTGTACCCAGAACAAGTCATATGGTGATGGCACAGGCAAACTTTGCAGTCTGCAAGCTTTCATTTGGCTTCTCCACCCACAGCCTGGGTCCGTGCCAGCTGTAAGCAGCGGATATTTGTGAGAAAATGACATCTCTGAGTTTGCAGAGAGCCTGAAACAATGATTCTGGGATTTGAACCATCTTCATCAACCACCTGGAAATATCAGCTCTAAAGCAGGTTGACGTTTTACATGCCCCCACTGACACTCTTTTGGTAGACTAAAAGAAGTGAGTGAGGTAGAGAGATCGACAGAGGAGAAGTAGGACGGGAGGAAGGCCTGCATGTTGCTGGGTTGAAGAAAAGGGAGAGAAAAATAAGAAAGCAAGGAAGAAACAGAGAAACAATGAAAATCTAATGTTTCAGAGGGGAGTGTATGGATAGGCAGAGAAGGACTGCACTTAAAACATCTGATCACCTCTAACAGCTGCTGTCCCATATACCAAACGACACTTCTCCCAGTTAACATTATTTGCAGCTCTGCTATGAGCTGAAGGGAGAAGACATCGTATTTATTATCACCTTAACGGGTCCATTAGAAATCCAGCTGCAGGATGAGTCTGGCCAGTTCCTCAAGACTTGTGTGGGCAGCCAGCTCCTGCCAAACCCAACTGCCAAATCCTGTCACCTCTCCCCTCACTGGTGGCAGTGGTTGAAGTCTCTCCTCTCCTCTACTCAGTTAGCAGTTTTCACAAGGCTTGCAGGAAGTTAATTATCTTGGAGACATCGTCTGCACACCCAAATGTTGGTGGCAATGAGCCACAGCGTAGAAAGGGTTACAGGAGAGCTTGCCAGCCAGCATGCCAACCTCACTGCCTTAAGAAACCAGGCTGAAAATGTGGAGAAAAAGTAGCACAAAATCAAAAAACGGCTAATTTACTAATTACAATAACAATAAAACTCAGTCATTAAAAAAGCAGTTGAAGCTGCAAATGAACAACTGTTTCAACAGTTATCCATAACAGCATTTACAAGGCCCAAGTTCTCAAAACCCATGAAAATGAATAGCTCAGGATATCATAAATTTTATACTGCTCCCATAGCAAACCTGCAAACAGTATACCACAAAATGCGTATTTCATTACTCCTCAACAGCCTTAGCTCCCATGCAGACTGCAGGCATTCTTTTCAGTGTAATTTTTGTAATATGCACACTACTCAAAGCCTCTTTGTAAAAGAACCATAAAAATGATGCATGCGTGTATTAAAGACTCGTATTTATCAGTCTCAAATGTAAGTTCACGTACACGCTTAATGTTACCATAAATCAACATGTCTTTCTGTTAAACCATATATGAAACCTTATTATTGAGAAAAGCTATTTATGAACATCAGAGCAGTAATCCAACCATGGTCTGAAAAAATATTTGTTAAAAATATTTCCTATCTGAATGAATTACTGAAAGGATACATCATGAAAGCAAAATTAAAATAAAAGCCAACAATTAAAAAAATGCAAGGACTTCCAGCTCAAGCAGATAGTATTAGGAGGAGGAAGAATTTATTTCATATTTAATAAAAGCTGCACCCTTAACAAGCTGCACTCCTCAGGTGGGTGTTTGAGTCTTTGAGGATCTTCCATGAAGTCTGGACAAAAGAAAAAAATCTGTCAAAAGTAAGTTTGATGATGTTTCAACCAGAACTCAACCAGAACAGAAGCAAACTCCCCTTGCTTCTGTTGAAAATCAGTATTTCCTATTGAAAAAAAAAAACAAACCAAGCATGATCTGTTGCTTCTTGGTGTCAAGAGGAAGAAGCAACCTGTCCAAATTGGGTTACCCTTAGCTGCCAGGGACCCTGCTGTTCTCACACCGGTTGAGAAGGACTTCAGCCACAGTAAGAAGAACCATGTCTCACTTCATGCAAAGGCCAATGTGATTTTGAGGCTTGCAGGAAAGGAAGAATAGATCCCCGCAACCTGAACCACAGCCTCTTGCTAATATTCTACGACTGTGTGGCTAACAGCTCATTAGTATTGAAATTGGTTCATACATAGTTCACTTGCAATTTAGGCTCCAATAAGCTTCCTATTTAGACCCTGCAATGCTAGGAATTTTTGCCCATCTGAAATCTGTTACAATGCTACCACATAGACATGCAATTTCATAGAGAGATAAGATATAGATCTGCTGTACTCTGGTGATTCTCTTTCAGAAGTGTACCTTGTCAGGCCATAAATTGATATTCTTTTACTATTTCTATAGGGGGGAAAAAGCCCTTTAATTTAAAAAAAAAAAATCACATTTTCACCCTTTTGTTCAGTAATGACACAAATAGTAAAATGTTCAGATTACATCAGGGAATGGAAAAGCCCCATGGAGAAAAGACACTGACAAAAGCTTCATTTTCAGGTAAAATTGCATGAAGCTTGGGGCGCTGCATACTCCTGGCAATGTGTTGGGTTTTTTTCCCTGCCTTTCATCCCCATGCATCCCTCTGAATGTTAATAGATTTTACAATGGGACGTTTAAAAGGACTGCAGAGAAATAGGGTTTTATCCGCTCTAATGTCTTCCAGAAATCTCAAAGCAATTTACAACTGTGAATAAAATACAAGTAGTTTGGTGAGGGTGGGGGCCAGCAAATCGAATGCTGACTCCAGCTGCAGCTCGCATCCTGCTATAAAATCAGTTTTAATCAGGATGTTTTTGGTAATATATATGTGTGTGTGTTTTATTTTTCCTAAAGCTGCATGATACTTTTTATTCCTGCCTTGATAACCATCAGAGAAAAAGGGAAGGGGGCAGTCCGAAGGATGATGTCCTCACTAGGACTACACCAGAGGATAGCACAGGCTAAGATTTAAGAAGTGCCAGGTCAGATGTTATGTATGGAGGTGCCACACTCTGAGGACAGCCTTCGTACATCTGCGATGCCTTCAAAGCCAGAAACGGGCTGTACAGAAGGGGCATGAGGACCTTCACTGGAGTCAAGAGACAGCTAGTGGGAGAGTCGTTTCAAAACAGCACCTGTAGGAAATATCCACTGTGGCCATTGGGATTGTCAGGGCACCAGCTAAAAGCAGAAATTTCCCGGGTTTGTTTGCACGGTGAATGAGTATTTAGCCATAGCCCTATACCCTACACTATCACAGCCAGCTTTCAGCACCAAAATTCCCGCACTCACTCCCCTAGAATACTTGCAGATGTGAGGGCTTTGCAAACAAACAGCGAGTAGACGTGCAACCAGAGCAATCCAGAGCCTGGGATAAAAGAAGAGGGGAGTCAGCATGAAATCCCAAGGACTAAACACTGCACTGGGTGTGCAGAGGGGATGCTGAGAAAATGCACCATGTACAACCTGGACACCACTCTAGTTTCATCTCCCTGGGCAGGGTGTGGGGACTTCTTGTCTTGCAATGGTGAAACTCATTGCATAGGGCCCTTTTCACCATTTGTGTCTGGCCATAAGGCAAGCGACTGGATTTCCCTTCAGATCTACATCTTTTCCAAGAGCATTTTTTTGCCACTGGATGGTCAGGGGAACATCAGGCATACGAGTGTGGTCCTGCTTATGGAAGCAGCGATCTCCTTGATTTCTTTCCAAGGCCACTGCGCAGGTTCAGGTTTGGACTTCAGAGAATTCCAGTTCTGACTTGTGTAAGATTGTGTTGGCCAGGATCACCCTGAGATGAGGATGTTTAGGACTCAAATAGAAGAACTATGCCAGGCTGTTGTGAAATGAGTCTGGACTGACAGACAGTTCCTTGAGGGCCACCATCATCATTCTCCAACCCAGTGGGATCTCTGGTAGCCCAAGCTCAGCTGTTCTTAGGAGAATGACGCCCACTACCCCCACCTCACAAGGAGCACCCTATAGCCAAGAAGGACTCACAAGGGATATAGTCAGGGAGAAATACGCTTTTGACTGTTGTTTGCCCCAGCAACTTTGCACGCACAAACCCTCCTGAACCTGTTCACCTTATTCCAAAGCAGGGTCTAGCTCTAGTTAGGCTTTATGTGACCAAGAGGCCTGTTCAGCCTGGAGAGAGAGAAGCATCCCAGGTTATCTGAACAGTATCTGCCTGCAAGGTCTCAGTGCAACTGGGGTATTGTAGTGCGGGAGTCCTGTGTTATAAGTGGCTTCTTTTCCCTCTCCATCTAGAGCTCATGATTTAAACCTTATCAATGCTGCTAAACTTTTTAATGTATATCAATTGGGTAAAGTTCATAAACAAAGCAGGAATCGATTGGTGGAATAATAAAGTATTGATCACGTTGACGCTAACCGATGAACCTTCAAATCAATAATGAACACAGATCACATTCCCGTAGCAGATTCAGTTACTGTTCACTTGGTGGCAGCTCCAGGGGATGGCAGGTGGGAAGGGAAAACTGTTTCATAGTCCCATGTTTTGCAAAGAACTGCAGCCCATATTCCTCTGGGCACCACACACTGCTCAGATGGGGTCTCCATTCCTGTCATCACTCTCTCAGCTTCTTTCTAGACCTGTTTCTGCTTAGAGTTTCTCTCTCCAGTTGACAGGGAGAAATATCCTGTTACATTTGCCTGTGTAATGTATGAGTATTTGTCAACCTCTACCAGGAATCCCTCAGCTGACACATTTGAGGGCTGCATGTCTGGTTTCATGGCAGGATCACCTGAAGGGCTTGCCACCCTTGACTGGAAACCTGTTCTTTCGCTGTCAGATTCCCTGCTTAAAGCAGAAAGTTTGTTTCAGGGTTTCTAAGAGAAGAGGGGCATCAATAGCAGTACTACTTTTGATGGCAGTAGTATCGATTGCACCTATATCAATAGGCAGAAGTACAACTGTATATAAGCTGGGCTTGGACAGGTTTAAGACAGGAATGAGAGGAAGGTTTCTAACTGTGAGGCTCCGGAGGCTTTAGTTGAGCCTTTCTGGAGAGAGAAACCTCTTACTTCCAGTGTGGATGCAGTGCAGCAGGATCCTGCCCATGATGGGGAACACTGTAGCCTGAATTCAGCTGCACTCAGGAGGTACAAGGGTACCACGTTCCCTGTAATCCTCTGCCATGCTGTGGTCAGCACCTCCCAGCCAGGTCAGCAAGGCCAGGCTCAGCTCTCAGCCGCTCCTCAAAGTACATGAATCTGCACAATTTCCACCACTCGTCTTGGTGCTGGAGATTTTTTACACTGTACGCCTCCTGCAAACTCTGACATGCCAGGCATGAGTGCTGGGGAGGGGAGGTCTGCCCCAGCTGATGTCTCGCCCTCTGCTGTGGGGTTCTCCAGAGAAGCAGGGGCATGTTTCTCTCTGCCCTCCACTGCTCTCTCTGAAAATTAAGAGCAACTTTGTTTTCAGACATCAGAGAGGAAAGCTGCCCCCCTGCCTGGTTCAGACAGGGCTGTGATATCAAATTGTTCTTTTAGAAGAGCATTTACTATTTCCAAAGGTTTAAGAGAGCAGGAGGTTGCTCATTCGGTTATTCACTTGGACTCAGAGCTGTTAGACACAGATCTTAATGGATAGTATTGATTGAAAGAAACAAAGCAGCCATTTTCTTTCTTTCTATCAAGGGATTTCTAGGCTCAGATGAGAAAAGTTTGCTGGCTTACACTCTTAACAACAAAATATACGATATTACAAGGTTCCCAGAAGTCTCTCAGGATAGCAGAGCAGAGAGAGAAAGAAATGTGCAAGGTGTTAATGGGATAACAAATTAACAGAGAATAGGATTAGCGAGGGACACAGATTGGTACCCAAGGTCTCTGGTGTCAAGGTTTAATCAACTCTTGGCATGTTGTCCTTGCCGACAGATGAACACAGTGGGAATCCACCCGATTCCTGGTGCCACTGGGAACCTCAATGGCAGCTGGGACAGTGATGGCATTGTGAGTGGCCAAAATATAATTTTAGGGGAAATCAGCGCCTGCATTAACTGGAATGCCAGTATGATTCTGTCCTGCAGCATCTGAGAACTGTGACAAAGCAGCAGGCTTGGAAATGGTTTTAAAATCATTACCTGACTCTCTGTTGTCCCATGCAATTTTTCCATCCATCTGCCAGTCATTTTCAAAGGTCAAAAGCAAGGACATGCACATTTGGGGACCTGAGACTCACTGCTGCATCTAACCCTGTTTTCTTGTAACCCACAGGTGGATGCCCCTGGCCACCAAAGCTTCCTGAGCAGACCAGCCCCATCTGGACAATTGTCTGGGTGCACCAGGCTCAGCCACCCTATCAGCCACCACAGAGGTGATGGTCGAACCCAAAACCATTGTCACTGTCATCTTCCTCACCAAAAGACTTTGAATCCTGTCTCCAACCTCAGGATCCACATGGACTTGGCCAACAGAACAGAACAGAAAATGACCTTTCTCACTGCCCCTGAGGGCACCAACTCCTGCGTATCTGGGAAGGCAGCATAAGCTGTCATGTCTATGATGCCTGTTGCCTTTGATTCCAGATTTCCAACCACTTCAGCCAGCACTGGGTATACAAATCCCCTAGGCAGCTTTTCACACCTCAGCCCTCTGCTTCTTCCACCTTGGTCACCTCTGAAATTTCTCCTACCTCTCAAAAAATATTGATCTTGGGCCTTTTAAATGAGTGAGAGACCCTGATATCACACTGTCCACAAGCTGTTTGGTCCCTACTGGCACAAAGGCAAAACCAAAAGGGTTTTCATATCTGCTCTGCTTTTGACAGTGAGCAGACAAATGGGTCACAGGATGGGACCTTTTATTGACTTTAATGATGATGCTGATTTTGGATGGGCCCTGAAGGTCACTGAAGCTTTGGAGGGATAACTGCTCCCTCAGTCCCCTTCGCAGTGATGCTTGGCCGTGAGTGCAATGCTCTGCGATCCAATGCTGTAACACCTTCTTGACAATATTCTATCTCTCTCCGACTTTGATGAGTCACTTATTATCTCTGCTTTTTTTTTTTTTTAAGGGCCCCCTGTCCTTCTTAGATCATGTTAATAAGACAGCTATGGAGAACAGTGGCCCTAGGGGTCTTCATTATTTTCTCCCAGATTTATGCTCCCTGCCAGTTTAATACAGTGTTTTGGACACAGCTGCACAATGATGGGGTCACAGTGAGTTTCCAGAGGTCAAGACCTTGATCTTTTTATTTATAGCTGCATGAGGTGGGAGCTCTACAACTGTTCAGTCATTGTAGGGCTCCAGTAAGGAAAAGGCTGACAGGAGGAGGGATATCTGCCCAACGACATTCAGGATCTACACAGTGCTCTTGGGGTAAGGAGGTGTGGTAGGACAGAGATACAAAGGATTTATAAAGCCAGTGTTTGGTCCTACGGAAGAATGTGTAGAAGGTGGAGACCAAATACTCAGACATACATTGCTTAAGGGTGTGAGATTGGTGTGGCCCTTTGGGTGGATCCTAGGAGGGGAGCCCCACTTGAATGCAACTCTTAGAAATTGAGATCCTGCAAAAGTTTTACCTCCACACTTCTTTGGAAGTGAAGGTATACTGTAACATGCAGTCCTGTGGGTTACATTCCGTTTTCAGAAGAAAGCTGAGCTGGAGAACTGACCGTGGAATCTCACTGAGCTGACCTACACCTTCAAGCACCAAGGTGCAAAGCAGACTGCAATGATAACTCTTATTCTCTTCTCACTGTTTTATTTCTCAGTACAGGCAGTTTCAAACTGCTCTTTTCATCCCCATCATCACAGGCACTTGGAAGGGCACACTTGGTGCCTCCTATAATCATCTTCCCTGGTGCAACTGACCCCATCTCCATGAAGGCACCTCCAGCACCATCTTTTTTCTTTTCTTCCAGATGCTCTTCCTGCTGCTGACAGCAAATTTGCTCTCCAAAAAAGGAAATGCTACCACCTTCAGGTTTCCCCCACACTGCTCCTCTTCCATCAGGGCCAAGGAAGCTCATACACCGCAACCACTTTCAACATCAGGTCTACTGATGAGCCTAAAGGGAGATGAGCAGGTTACCAGAAAAAGCCTCTACCTCCTTCCCATCAAACACTCAGTGGGGAAAAATAATCATGGCTGCATTCAAATGACTGCAGCTTGATTTACACCACTGGATCCACAGTAATTTGGGGCAGCTGGGCCCAGACTTGTGCAAGGATACTAGAAAAAGAGATTCTGCCTACTAGCCCTTCTGCTCTTATAACTCTAACCTATAATTTAGTAAGTGATAGAGGACCTGAAGAAATTCCTGGGTAGCTGTAAAATGGGGGGGGGGGGGGGGGGGAGCGAAGGGAGTAGGGTGGGGGGGGGGGTGGAGAGAGAAAGAACAATTTTATTATGTAGACTACTACTAGCAAAGCAGTGATTGCACTGGTACTAAAAAAAGAGTAAGAAATATAGAAAGTAACAATGATAATGCGTGAATTTCAACATTCATGAGGCATCATAATGGCTAATGACTGAATGGTTACAGTGGATTGCTGACACCCACATTTGTCTGAAACAGCATTCTTTGTCAAATTCAATACTTAAAAGTCCTCCTGAAGATTTATTAAAACTGATAAAATTGTTCTAGGCTTAGGAGTAATGATCTTCCCCAAGTTTTTTTCAAAGAATTAAAGAAAATCATGAGTTCTATCCTTGGCTAAATCTGTCACAGCACGGGTGAAACTCTGCATTAGCTATTTTCCAGCTACTAGGTGTATTCAGAAGTCTCTTGTTTGCTTGATCTTCTCTGTTTTACTGTAGATTAAAGTATCTCTAGTACACCGAAAGGGCCCAAACAGGGTGTATTCAGCCAGCCCAGGCAGAGCAAATCACTGCTGCCTTAACTGCTGAGTTCATAAAGATTTAATATACCTTCCATACCTTCCCACATGAGGAAGGAGCTGGAATGATCAGACATCATGCACAGGGAGAAATGCAGCCTAAAGCATTTCTTTGGTCCTTTCCAATTTCTTGTTTAATATTAATGGGAATATTTTATGCTTATGTAAGTTAGATAGATGCCAAAAAAATTTGAATCAAGGTGTTAATACTTAATGCAAACACATTCCCTGCTGTTTCGCAAGGTTTAAAAAGGTGATCAAAACTTATTAGGATTAAGGGCTCATTTCAGCTGAATAGATCAGATGGCATTTGGGTGTAATTTAAGCTAAAAATACAGGGAGGGATAAGCAGATTTTATTTCTATATAAAATTGTCTCCTCCTCTCCCTCTTTCTCTGCCATGCACACATGCATACGCGTTCGCACTTACCCTGAGCAACATTGCCTGGTTTGGGTTGTTGTTGTTTTTTTGTGCACTGGGAAAGGTTATTTGGACTGGATATGCAGTGAAGACAGCAATGCCTTGTCTCTCATCTGCTGTATTCAAATGTTTCCTTCCCATGTCACTCTGTGCCTTTCAGTTTCGAGACATGGAGGCTGACTGTCCAGAGCCATGTTGCTTGAGCCACACGGGGACTGATTTAGCTCCCACCATCATCGTCATTTCACAGTTGCAATTGCTGATATTTCTTGGAGTACGTACTGAAATGTGTCCAGACAGGAAAACTAAAGCTGGAAGACGAGGAGAGGGATGCTCTTTGGTGGAACAACATTGCCATCTCATGGTGCAGGTACATCCCTACAAAGTCTGCAGCAATGCTCCCATCCACAGCATCCAAGGTCACCAGCTCCGTGAACACGTGAGTCCTGCTGCAGAAAATCCAGGTAAGTAAGCAAACTTCACCAGTCTGCGTCCAGCCTTAGAGATGGAGGGCCTTTACCAGCTTTGGTGTCAAGACAGAGTTTTCGGAGATCCACCAGCAACCTCTCTCCAGTCCAGTTTCCCCCATGACAATCCTGCTGCTGTCTCTACACCAGTCTCCACTTCAGAGTTCTGTTAATTCTCATTTTCTCAAGCTTCACTAATAATTTCCCATGCGACACCATATCAAATGCTTTATTGAACTCTAGATAGATTAGATCTACTAAATTTCCCTTGTCTGGAAAACCAATTATCTTATCAAAGGAAGATGTCAGCACAGTCTGGCACAAACTGCCTTTGGTAAACCTGTGTTGCACTTTATCTCATTTTTCTCAGTGCCTTTAATTAATGTTTCCTTCAGAATTTGTCCTACAATCTTCTGGATAACTAAAAATGGGTTAACGCATCCGTAGCTGGCTAGCTCATGCTTTTCATTTTCCTTATCTTCCCTTACTTTCCTTATAATCCATTTGCTTTTGGGGGTTCAATCAGTGCCATTTGACCCATAAAACTCATTAGAAATTTGCTCTCCACACTGCACGCCATGTACCAATTTTCTTCAAATGGGATGGAGATTTCCCCAACCCTTCAGGCTTCATCTGGGTCCCCTCCAAGGTCTTGCTTCCACCATGGATGTGTCTGCTTTCTTTCCCCACCTCTTATTCCAGGTAACTGTCTGCCTTAAATTCCCAATCCACATGACATTTACTTTCAAAAACTAGTGATTGGTTTAATTTGAAGGGAATGCTTTCATTACAATTTAGACTGGTCCTGCTTTTGCTGGCCGGCTGTCCCTGTTTCTGCCTACATTTATATATTTCACTAAGGAAACTTTCAATGATATTCTTTTTCCCATATGTGTGTGTGTTCATGCTCAGTCTGACTCTAGCCTTCCCCTCACTTTGAAGATGTACCTTTCTGCTGTCCCATTTTGTCCATCCTTGTCATCTCTCCATCTACTCTCCCTACTCTGGGGATCAGAGAATTATAGAATGAGTTGATTTGGAAGGGACCTTTAAAGGCCATCCAGTCCAACCCTCCTGCAATGAGCAGGGGCATCTTCAACTAGATCACGTTGCTCAGAGCCCTGTCCGACCTGACCTTGGGTGTCTGCAGAGACAGGGCATCTACCACCTCCTTGGAAAACGTGTGCCAGTGTTTCATCACTCTCATAAAAAAAAAATATTTGTCCTTATATCCAGTCTGAATCTACCCTGATTCAGGTTAAAACTATTACATCCTCTTCTACTGCTACAGGTTAAAAAGTTTGTCTCCATCTTTCTCGTAGGCCCCATTTAAGATCTGGAACCTATCTCCGTCCTTCATATGAGCATACATCTCCAAAGGGTGGGGGCAGAAGGCAAGAAGGGATGGCTGCAAGTTGTCCATGCAGGATAGATCACCATTGGCTCAGAGACACCTCTGCAACTCCCAAGTAATTGCAAAAAATTGTTCTTATCCTTCAGAGAGAAGAGGTCCTCCTCTAAACATGCCAGTGCAGAGTGTTGCTCATGGGAAGGAGTCACACCAAAAGATATCACAGATGCACAAGTGGTCAGCAGAGTTAATAAGAGTAAGTTGCCTATGAATTCTATCCACTAAAATGTAATTGTAATTTTTCTCATCAGATAATTACATGGCATGACTGAAATGACTGGTTCCTCCACTCTGTTGCAGTGGACCAAGAGTCTGTAAAATTGCAGAATTATTCCACATTATTGCAGGGAAGAATCCTGAATTCTGGATAGGGGTATGCAGTGATTATTACAGTGTGACAGCAGAGAACTTGCCATCACACTGGGGCCATAAATTTGAATTTTGCCTAGCATTTGTAATAAATGTCCCCTCCAGCTGACCCAGCTATCAGTGGGTACTTGCTCACATAGGCTGGGGAGCTGAAGATGCTGACAGTGATCCATTTGCCATTGTGCATGCCTAAAAAAAGACCAAAAAAAACCCCCAAAAATGGAAAATGCAGCCTTCCCAGCAGTCTGCTAGTTTTGTTAAGGCAGATGCTCAACCAAATGTTGCATTTTGGCATGGTGGGATCCCATCTTTTTTGAATTCGTGCTATTGGACTCATGTCAAAATATGCTGACAACTAGATTAGGCCTCTTGGAAAATCTTGTGTTTTGTTAATGTTCCATATTAGTGTGCCACGGCAGCTCTTTGGATGGGGGCACCACGTTCATCATGTGAAACGACAGGTCAGGATGGAGCCTGACAGAGGCAGAGAGGGGACCTGCTGTCCACAGTGGGGAAGAAATAAGTACGGTGAAGAGGGACCCATTACTTAAGCCCCTCCGTGATGGCAGGGGAGACTAGGCCATGAAGGCACAGTCACTGGATACTTCCCAGGCATCTTTGCAGCCCCTTCTGCCTTTTTTTCCACTCCCCAGGCTGTCAGCTAGCTGGAGGAAAGCCATCTATCACAGCCCATCCGCTCTATCTACTAGTTATCTAGATTTAGCTTGCAAGTGCATAATTTATGGTCAGTTGGTTCATCTCCTCTGCTCTTTGTCAAAGCACAGCATTTTATGGATGAGCTTGTGAGAATAAAAGCTACAGTGCTGACCATGCCCATGAGCAGGGAAAAGCCCCACCTCTGAAGTACGTGAGCCGAGGAGGCACACGTGGGCCATGGGGACAAATGGGCTCATGGCTGTACATAAGGGGGTTGAAGCAAACAGCCTTGTCATCCTCCTTTGCAATCTCTGGATCAGGAAGTCATTTTGCTGAGATTTGTTTTGCTTTCCTTCCTCTGTACATAAGATAAAGCAGGCAGAAAGTGTGAAACTGTTATTAGAGGCAGAGCTCCAAGAAATCAAGAAAAACCTCACAGAAGCATGAGTCATGGGCCCCAAACTAAATTTACCTGAAAAAAACTGTTAGTGTTATACACAACCTTATAATGACTTTACTTCTGTTATGATTGTTGCTGTTGTTCTGGTTAATACCTTTCTCACTTAAAAAAAAAACCCTAGCACAACCCTGTAGCAACCGCTACAGAACTATTATTTGCTTGTATTATTCTTTAGGTGGTTCCTGTGCTGGAGGCAGTAAGTACTTACAATCATTCAGTACATAATAGAGAAATTCATTCCAATAATAATAATAACAACATTTTTTTTTTTTGAAACATGAATCTGATGAATTCATGAATATAGAAAGCTCTTGTTGCTGGCTGTCCAAAAACCAGTAATAGAATCAAGCATGATTTTCTGATAGACTTTCCCAGTGGATTTCTAATGCACTTACTCCAGACATGCATCCATCCCTGCCCAGCGCCCAGCTCCTGGTCCTGCCGTCTGTTTGGATACACCTTCTAGCAAGGAGAGCAGTGGGAGCAGGCACGCCTGCTCAGCCTGTGGTGCAGGCAGCATTTTCCTTTGGCTGTTATTCAGAGGATGGCATCAGCTGCTCTGTCCCCACCGAGCAGAGCATGGGGAGAGCAAGGATCAACGTGGGGCAGATCGAACTGCTCAAGGCACTGCGAGAACAGGGCACCTACAGATGTCCATCATGTTACAAAAAAACCCTTTTCTCAGAAGCAAAGCAACTGCTTGTCTGAAGTTTTACCATCTTCCAGTGTTTCTCTGTTTTAGGGGCTGGGAGTTCTGTGGGGTCCAGCCAAACCAGGCTTGCAGTGGTGGGTAGGAGCCTGCTCACACACAGTCAGCCTGCAAATTGCTGATGAGCTCTGCCTAGGGGGGATTTTTGCCTTGCAAGGACTGCAGGATTGACACAGCCTGAATCTCGGTGGCTGTAATATAATCTGTGGCATGTAAAGTGGGAGTTTACACTGGCTCTGGTCAGAGGAAGCAGAGCTGTTTCTAATGGGAGGAGAATTTTTTGAGAGTGTTTTTGCCAAGTGAGGCCCCCAAGGTCTAATGGTGTTTGCACTCTGATATACCGGCACAAAACCCCTTCATGATGTAAAGGCAGATTTAGGAGAACCCCTGGCTAAACCCTTTCCCTCTACACTACTGACAACACGATGTCTTCAGTTAACAACACTCCTAAAAAGTGAAGGCTGTCCAACGCAGAAAACACTTAAAACCAGTTAGTTCCCCAAGGTCCTGATATGACAATGTACAAATTAATACTGTAAAGGCAGACTAAATTAAAGCAGTGGAAGGCTATAATAATGCACGTATGTTTGCGGGGAGTGAAGGAATCACAAGCTGGGAAGTTGCAAAAAGCTTAACAAAAGAAAATCAGGCAAATAAAAGTAAACTCTTCAAATATTGCAGATATGGTGGCTGCCTTTTTAGTCATTACACTTGCTTTATCTCTAAAGCTGTGCGGACATTTCAAATGTTAGAAATATAAATATGGAAACCTTTAACCATGAATATATTGCTTTACAATTGCTTGTCATTTGGCATAATTCAGCTCCTTGCATTCCTTCCTCTGGTATTTTTTCCTCTGTGTGTTAGTATCTACAGCCCTGCTTCCCTCTGTGCTGACTGACAAGCTCACCTTTGAGAGATGTAACTCTGAGTCCCACTGTTTATAACAACGTGATATGAGCTTCACTTTCTGTCCATATGCATGTAAGGTATAAGCAGTTTACTGTTTCCCCAGTGACAGCAACTGATTTTTTTGTAAAAGAACTAAGGAAGCATTATTTTGTAACTTCTCTGTTGCTTAAAAGAAGCAAACAAGTTTTCTACCATATCAACATAATTCTAAAAAAGACACAAGCTTACAGCAAATACCAAAAGAAATACATGCTGGCAGTTAACAGCAAGTAGGATGCCTAAAGGGATTAGTGCAAGAAGGGAGCAAATCCAAGCATGTTTCTTCCTATATTTCTGAATGTTCAGACTGGTCTTCTAGAGGTCTTACTCAAAACTCAGTAATGTGGGGCAAAAAGGGGTTTATTCCCATTGTCTTGGCACTTAGGAGGCCATAGATGGCTACCACGTCCAGCTTTGGGCCCCAAGTATAAGACAGATACTGGAAAAACAGAGGGAGTGTAACAGAGGGCCAGCAGGGAGATTACAGAGGGCTCTGCTTGTAGAGGTGAGAGGACAGACAGAAGAATCTATTTTCTGACTTAAAAGTGCTTTCCCAAATACTCCCACCAAGCAGCTAAGGCTGTGGTCAGTCTGTATTCAGGCACAGCCCTCTCGTTTTCTGGTGCACTTTGAGCCTGTGCGTTTTGGCTCGTAGTTTCATTATGTTCCCTATATGCTGGTGAAACAGACTGCTCCAGGCTATAACTTCACACTAGCCCTTCTGCAAGAGTGGGTTGCATAGAAAATTTCCCTCCCAACTGGAGAGCGAGGGTCTCAGTGGCACATGAAGGCACTGGAGTGAGCTGGTGCAGGAAGGGGATGCTTTCATATTGTGCAAGATAAAAGCTGGGCTGAAACTTTTAATAACAGCTGCTACCTGCTCCCATGCATGCCCCTGTATTAATGCATCACACTCAGCAGACATTACATGTGTGCACTGAGGAGGGAGGGAGAGATGGATGGATGGATGGATGGATGGATGGATGGATGGATGGATGGATGGATGGATGCGTTCATCCCTGGAGGAACTCCCAGCTCTAGAGCTGGACACTGGCCATCCTATTTCCTCGCAGGTCAGGTTGCAAAAGATGGACATGAGCAAGTGTTTGCCAAAGGAGAGCGTTCCTTACAGAGAGGTGTGTCAAGGTGCGGGGCTACTCATGTACGTCATTGCCTAAGGGATCACTGGAACTGGAGCTCTCCTGGCATTTTCACCCAGGGCGCTATCTGCTGATTAAGCCCTGACTATCTCGATAACTTTCCACAGGCTGTTTGTTCTGCCTGGCTGTGGCAACATTAGCCGCTCTTGCATCCTCCGCCAGCTCTCTGCTGCAGGAAACATGTACACAGGAGTGCAAACAGAGCCGGGGGACAGGCCTTTGTACCCTGCAGCAGGGCAAGATGGGGTGCCCCCGAGCCAGCCAGGAGTGAACAGACACACCCTGGCATATTCAGTGGCTAATTTTTAAGAGCAGGCAGGATGGCTTTTTGCTGCCATCACAAGCTGTGATGAGTGTTGGACAAAGCTTCCAGCCCTAGTGGTATATCTGCCCTGGACATATAGCCTTGCCAAAAATCAGGAGAAGAAGGGGAAAAAAGCAGGAGGGGAAATGCAAAGAGCCTGGTTGCCGTGGGTGACTGGGAGCCAGGGGTTGCATCCCAGGAGGATGCTCTGGTCTCCTCACATGTGCAGAGTGGTTCTGGTCCAGCACAGGTCAGAGTTGCAGGAGGGATGCCCTGGGGAGGTCTCTTTGGAGATACAGCTCCACCCCTCCCTTACAAATTCTGATGTCCCCGCACAAGGTGGCCACCGAAGTTCATACCCAGGACCAAGAAAGTTAAGGGGAATCCTTCCAACCTGATGTGGGTCATTCTAATCCTGGAGGGCACCTATTCCTGTAGCCCTCAAGGCATCCTCTTGGGGACAGGTCACAGGCACAAGCAGAGGTTCTGATGGATCAGCAAACCTGTCTGCCCAGGGAGCTGGACAGGCCTCTGAGCTTGTCCAGCAGCCAGTTTAGGATGTGTGGTGTTATTTGGGATGTGACTGTGTAGGAGGCTCTCTCCTTGTCTTGCTTGAAAGTGTTCAGAACATGAGTAACACTCTAGCAAAGTTGTTCTTTGCTATAGGGCAAAGAACAGTAAAGTAGCCTCCGTAAGCTTTGTTCCGGACACAAAGAGAGGCTCAACATGCTGCAAACCACCCCCAAGAGGTGCCAATGCTCTGCCTTTTGGCATCCGCTTTTCTCATTCCTACCTGTCTCACAGAGCATCAGGGCTCACTTTTGCCTGCCCAAAGGACCTCACGCTGTGTGCTCTTCTGTGCTCACACCTCTGAAAACACAGCCCCAGCTCCTTGCTCAGCCTTATCTCGGTGCACCAAGAATGCAAACACCAGAGCTTGTGGAGAGCAAGCCATGAGGCTGCTCCGAGCCCCAGCAAGGCAGAAGATAGTGGAGAGGCATTGCAGCTCCTTTGGCACAGGAAAAGGGCTCTCCATCGGCTGTGGAAACCTTCCAGTGTGGTTCAGCTTGGCTTTTCTTCCTGAAAGACTGCACAATTTGCCTGCTTTTTGCAGCCAAGGGGTGAGTTTTGCTTTATCTCTAAGCATGTCGAGTTGTAGATTCAGAAAGCAGGTGAGAAGCGCCTTCGTTTGCATGCATTGCTGGAGACTGCAATGGCTGCACTAATTACAGTCTGCAATGAATACGATATATTCTTCTACAGGTTTTCCATTTGAAAGAGGTTTCCAAACGTGCCTTGTATTAAATCTGTAATGAAGTTGGCTTTGAAGCACACGCACGTGTGATAACTTGATTGTAGCTGTAATTTACTTGAGTAGATTCTGTAAAGACATGAAAATAAACCAGTGTAGGTTCAAGCGATGCTCTGTGTGTTGCAATCAGGGATAACCTTGGGGTTATTCCCTGCCAGGAGAAATAAGGACAGTCACCCAGCTGCATGGGTGCAGACCCAAATGCAAAACCTGCTGGTTCTCAGAGAAAAGCTGCAGAGTTCGGGACAGACAAGAGGATGGGAATCTCTTTGAATCCCAAGGCATGCCCAGGAGCCATGGGAATGAGAATTCAGCGACAGTCGAGTTTGGCATTGCCAGAGGATTGTGATACGTGTGTTATTTACCTGTGGAGCATAAACTGAAATCTGTTAACACAGGTGACTTGCTTCAGACAGTCTAAACCTCAGATTTTAACTAAAGGGCTGTGCAAACTGAAAGCTGCAAGTGCTGTTAATATTTTGTTTTTAAAAAAAACAATCAGTAAATGAGGAGAAGACTTAGTCTCCATGCAAAATAAACCCATGTTCTGAGTCTTTATGGGGCTGGTTGTGCCCCGTGGGCTGCCTTCGGAGGGGAACACTTTGGCCAGGCTGCCACTAGCCTGGACCAAAAGACTCCAGCGTTTGAGGGGTCGGGCTGTGATGTGCAGGAGGTGTGCATGGCTGCCAGCACCCCAGCAGGTTGATTTACTCCCTTCAGTGGCATTTGCTGAAAAATCCTGCTGTACCTTCCCACCACACGTGTCTCTCAGGCAGCTTGGAGGAATAATCACACAGCAGTAACTGCACTGTAGTGCACTGGCATTCGTAGTAATCTCTCTTGTAGTCTCCCACTCGTTTTCATCCTGCACTTGAAATACTGAAATTGCCCGGAGAAAAGAAACATCTTTACAAGATGGGCCATCAAGCCAGCATGCCGTCTGCTGCATCCAGAAAAGCAACCCACTCAGCAGGGTAATGTATTCAATGGCTGGGATTTATTTTTAACATTCAGTTCTGCAGTCCTTTTAACTTGAGCAGGGAAGTGAACATTTTGATAACAGCAGCCTCCAGGTCAAATGTGATGAGAATTCATAACTCGCCACATAGGGGTTTTGGAAAACCAACCAAGCAAAACAATTTCCTAGAATGAGACGATGAAGATTCACGTTTCTCTTCACAATGTCGTACACAGAGCCGGTATCCATTGGAGTGTCTACTTATTCTCTGCCCACAATTTGCAAATAAAATGCCTCCTGGACTATTTTAAATTTGAATGACTATTCCGAGCACGGCTTTGCTAGGCTGCTCATAAAGACCTGAGACATCGGATCTTTAGACCATCAAAGAAGAAATATTAACCCAGTAATGGGAATGTCCTGATAGTCCCATTTCTAATAAAAGCAAAGCCTGGGTTTTCTGCTTGAAGCAAACATTGCCAAGAGAGTGGCATCAAGTTTTAAAAATTGCGAGGAGTAGAGGGGGGGAGCTCTGGTCCCTGGACTGCACTGGAGCAGCAGCACAGAAACAGCAGCAGGCAGGGATTAGGTCAGAGCTGGGACTGGGGGAAAAAAGAATCAGCCTGAAAATCTGTCCAACCTGAGATTGATAAGGGAGCTGCTAGGGGGCAACTTTGTCTTCTGTTTGTTTTTTTTCAAATGGCTGGAGTAAGTCAGAAGCATGTGTCTGAGAAAGAAGCAGGAGGGGAGTGTGTAGTAATGTAGTTTATTTTAATCTCACTTCTGCTGGTGTTTGCTCACCACTCTGGTGCTGGGCTCAGCAGTCAGTGTTCATGCTGCACCTGAACATGACCAGTGCGGTGGCACTAAGCAGCACAGGCTCCTTTATTTTCAGGCTTGTGAACAAGTTGTTTCCAAACCACTTGTATTTTCTCTCCATCAATGGCCTTCTGTCCCAATTCATCATCTGCAGGGAGACCCTGGGCACATGGTGCTCCCTCTCACAGCATGGGCTCCTCTGCTGAGTGCTGTGGCAGTGAGACAAAATGGGAAAATGACAGGAATAATAATAATAATAGTAATAGTAATTAACAGTAATAATAATAAAGAGTTAGAGTTAGAGTTAGAGTAAAAAAATAAGTATCCTCTCCTCTGCAGGTTGCTTCATCCCACAGATTGTACCCACAGCCACACTGGTGCCTGGTGGCTACAGCATTGTCACCTACTTCACCCCTGGCATCTTCTCCCATGCGGTCCTGGGAACCCAGGGTGTAATGAGAAACTGTGTGCATTGGCAACGGAAAAGAGCAAAATCTGCTATGCGGCATGGAAAGCTGTGCTGATGGGAACAGTCATTGCTTTAATATTTAATTCTATGAGATATAGCTCTGAGAAATGGATCAGGAGCTGCCACAGCATCAAGTATATGCTCAGCTCTTGGAGGGGAATTGCCATAGGGTTTGCTATACTGCGGATTTATCTAGATTCTGTCTGGGTGACATGGTAATGCATCTCATTAATTATCCGAGCACACAGAGCTGTGTTTCCTCCCATTCCCTTTACCTGATCAAGCTTTAAACACTTCCAGCAGTCTCCTGGACATTGGGTTTTCATTCAAAGTGTCTCCCCTCTGTTGTACCTTGGCTCATGGTGCCTGCAGAGCAAACGTGGGCTGCTCAGATGCAGTCAGGTGGCATTTCAGGAAGGCATTTCCTTGCGTCATGAACCTCTCAAACAGTGCAATGTAGATAAGATTCAATCCTGCCCCTCACCGGCAGTAAGTCCCTGGTGCTGTATGAGTTCATGCTGTGGTAAGCCCAGGAATGAGGAGTTGGGGCAGGCTGGTGTAGGCACGTGATGGGTCTCACCTAAAACCTGTACCTTCTTTGTCCTTTCAGGGGGGTCGTATTGGTCCCAAACCATTTCTGCAACTGAGATTCAGCCTGCAGCAGAGCTAGTTTTCCTCTGTGCATCAGTCTCCAGCCTTCAGAAATTCCTTTGCATGCTCCAGACAGTTTGGGTGTCTTCACCAGGAAAAAGGGCTTTAAGGCAGCCTGATTGCCACTGTGGCGGCAAACAAAGAAGATGGAGATGTGGATTTGTCAGAACAATAATCCAGGTAGGTCCTAGTTTCTTGCTTGTACAAAACTATCTGCTTTCTCTCCTTTCATCTGCCTCTCTCTGGTCCTGCAGCCCCTATTCCTGCAGGACCTGAGTCTCTCACTGCCTTCAGGGTTGAAGTGTGAGCAGAAAGGCCAGATTGGGAAAAAAACTTTGGCGCCTACATGCTAAAATATTTTAGCTTTGGCTGACACATCTTAAACTGTAGTCATGACCTTCCCCTAAATGACGTTCACAGTCCCCTTGGCCACCTGTTTCCATCAGCACATTTTACTCCTCAGATTCCCTTCTTTGTGGACAAGCACATGTTGACATGATGCTGCAGTGCTTGGGAACAGTTTGCTACGCCAGCCTGCCTCAGGGATGGTCTGGGCATGAGGCAAGGTGGTTCTTTTCATTTTGCTCTCCCTGCTGTCTCCCTTGGTCTTTCCTTCTCTGCCAACCCAATGAATGTGTAGTTGCGCCATGAGGCATAGCTGCATGCCCCTTCTCCAAGACCTCTCCTGGTTCCTCCTGCCTTGCAGGGGGGTGACAAGGTGCGACCCCAGCACTTCACCCCACAGGGCAGAGCCCTCTGCACTGTGAGACATCTTGCCAGGTTTGTTGAGGGGAAAAGGCAAGAGTTTCATCAAACCGCCTTCATTCTACACTCTCCCAAACCATGTCCTACCATTTACCAGTCCTGCTAAGTAATAACACTGGCATATATCTTTGCTGTTCCTTGTATCTCCTTAGAATCCATGTCCAAGGCATGACTTCAGAATGCCAGGGAAAGCAAGAATGTTTAAGAAAATCCAAATATGCCTCTGCTGCTTCTTCGTCTTGGGCATTTTGTATGAAATGTCCCTGCTGTCCAGCTGCTTCTTCTCCTATATGCCAATGCCCAAGCACTTTCTGACACCTGAGCAGGTCTTGAACCTTGGCAAAAGCATCATCTTTCTGGAGACAACAGAACGCCTGGAGCCACCTCCTCTGGTGTCCTGCTCCGTGGAGTCTGCAGCCAGGATTTACCCGGACAGGCCCGTCATCCTCTTCATGAAGGGACTTACGAACAACACGGTGTTGGACATGAACTCCAGCTATGCAGCCTTCTCACTTTTGTCTTCTATGAAGAATGTCTTCATTTTTCCTCTCCAGATGGAAAATGTCTTTCAGGACACCCCACTACTCCAGTGGTACAACCAGGTGAGTGCATAATAAGGGGTAAATAGGGAAACAGAAATCCAGTTATCAACAGGGAGAAAAGAAATGTGAAGTAGTTTAAAATGAATGGAGGAACTCAAGATGGGCCACATGAAATTAGTAATTTTTTTGTTGTTCAAAATAGATTGATTTTTTCCATGTTTTGCAGTGTATTCATCTCTCTGTTTATTGAACACAGTATCAGCATTTTCCTCCCTATCTGGAGAATCAGATTTTTTTTTTGCAAACAAAACATTGGTAAAAATAGATTACATACGTGTTTTGATAAAACATCACTTAATAATCTTTCTCAACAGAAGCTGGTTGAACAAAATGTGCTGCCTGAGTCATTTGAGAGCTTGTTAATGCTGCCACACAACGACAGAGCCTGCAGTAGATAAGACACAGGAGAGATTTCAATTTTTGTAATAGCAATATGCAAAACCAAGGTGAGAACTTGTGAGCTCCACCCTGGAAATACGCTCCTCACAAACTGCTTGCAAGTGACCTGTGCCAAATTTGTTTGGCTCCATCTCTGTGCAAGGCAGACATATTTCCTACAGACTCAATCTTTTCCTGAGACATCATGACTCCAAATGTCAGTAGTGCCAATGAAAACCCTGCAGCCTGTTTCAAAGGGCTGGGAGCGATCAGGGAGTGTATTAAGTGGGCTGTGCCTCACTGAAATAGCAGGCAATGATTCATGGTATCATTGATTTAACATTGTAAGTTCATCAAAACACCTGTGAAATGTTCCTACACTCGTTCATACCAACAAAGCATTGCTCTGCATTGCCCTCTTATCTTATTCCAGTAAAATTCAATAGCTGGAGGCAGAAAAGGTGGTCAGCGACATTTGCAAGAGTGCAGGGGCCGTTTTATGGTGTCATTTGCTGGTGTCATTTATGGTGTCATTTGCATCCAGTGGATGGATGTGGCCCGTTCTCTGCCGGTGGCATCACTGTCTTCTCTTTCCAACTCCGCAGGTAGTCCCAGAGGAGGAGAAGAACTGGGTCCATGTCAGCTCCGACGCCAGCAGACTGGCACTCATTTGGAAGTATGGGGGCATCTACATGGACACAGATGTCATCTCCATCAGGCCGATCCCTGAGAAAAGCTTCCTAGCAGCACAAAAGTCACAGTTCTCTAGCAATGGGATCTTTGGCTTCCCTGCCCACCACAAATTTATTTGGGATTGCATGGAAAACTTTGTTCTCAAGTACAATGGGAACATCTGGGGGAACCAGGGGCCATTTTTAATGACAAGGATGCTCAAAGCCATCTGCAATCTCACGGATTTCAAAGGCACCGAGGACCACAGCTGCCAGAACATCTCCTTTCTCAATCCCCAGCGTTTCTACCCCATACCGTACCCAGCCTGGAGGCGGTACTACAAAGTGTGGGACAAAAGCCCCAATTTCAACATCTCCTATGCACTGCACTTGTGGAACTTCATGAACCACAACCGGAAAGCCGTGGTCGCAGGCAGCAACACACTGGCTGAAAAGCTGTACAAAGCCTACTGCCCCACCACATACAAGGACCTGATACTAAATGTGAAGCTGAAGAATTTCACACGCTCTGAGGACTCTGTGTGACATAGTCTAAGGATCCTTCCAGCCCTCCCCATCCTGGGGACAAAACAGAGTCACCACTGGTGTCACTAGTTGGCTTTGTATGAGAAAGATAGACCTTTTCATAACCACCATCCCAACTCACTTGGGACACTAAGGAGTATGTGCAGAATTGTGGTGGGTATCCATCAGATGTAGCCTCCAGGGACACTAAGGTCATTTTTACCTCAGCTCCGTCTCCTTATAGGTGCTTATGAACCAAACCTTCCTGAATCAAATGGATTTACAGGCCTTACTAGTTGAGCTTTTCCAAGAGAAAAGTTCTTCAAGAGATGCATGGCCTTCTGGGAGCAATTTCATCTCTACATGTTTTGGCGCTGTTGGCAGCTACCCATACCAGAAAGGTTGCAAACAACAACAGGCTTTGGACAGGGCTGAAGCCTCTAAGCAAATGTAATGCAAATGTATAGCAGAGGATGGGTGATAGTCATGGCTAATGAAAAGAAGCCCAAACCACTGTCTTTTCATTAATCTGTGGGTTTTTTCACGTGAACTTCATATCCTCCGTTTTTGAGAGGGACCTTACCAGTGCAAGTGAAAATAAAATGGTTAAAAAATTGCCACTCCTCTGAGCTTGTTTTCCCCTGCACTCCTCTGGAAAATGAGTCCCATTTTTCAAATGTTTGTGCTTCTGTCCTCTTACTTTGGCTTCTTCCAGGAAAGGGCTGCACTTCCTCATCCTCTGAAGTTGGGTCTGGATACAGAGAGTCATATCTCCTCCCAGAAAGGAGAAGCTGATGCACCAAGAAAGGATAGAGATGCCCCCCCCCCGAGTTCCCAAGTCCCTTGAAATACACTTCAAATATGCTGGAAATGAGGTGCAGCAGCTCTGATCACCCTTGTCCAGCGGCACAAAAATCCTCATTTAATGTAAACAGGGCACGCAGTGACTTTCTTTCTGCCGGAGTGCAATGCATGCACTTGCATTTCCTTTTTATCCCAGGGTAGTGCCAATCCACCCAACCCCCTGAAAAGAAGCCCAGCTTGCCAAATCTCTTCTGAGTCTGTCTGAACAGCTGTTTTTAACTTGGGAGCAGAAAGGCGGGGGTGGATCGGTCGCCCATCATCGAATGTTTGCCATCTGCACAATGCTATCTTCTGTAAACACAGCAACTAATGAGCATGCTGCAATCAGCAGCCCGTTTCTGCAGCGCGAAATCGCAGCGGGCTTAATCCGGAGAAGAAATCCCTCTGCACACGGGCTTTGTGTGCGCTTTGTGCCCTGTTCGGATCTCGGGCTCCGGGCTCCGGTCTCCTTCCAGCCCCACGTCCCCTCCCAGTAACAGCTGCAGCCGGTTGAGCTGTGCCAGTACAAGGGCAGGCAGTGCCAGAGCGAGTGCTGCCGCTGTCAGAGCACCGACGTCGTGTGGGGGAGTATTTTGCCCTTCCCTTTCCCGGGGTGAAGCTCTCACGGCTCACCCTGAGGCCGTGAGTTTCACGCCTCGGTGCCGTCCACGCTGGCTGAGCTTTCCTCCGCGCTCCGTTGCAGCTCGTTTTGCCTGCGTGCGGCACTGGGAGGTCCTTTTCGTCCCTGACTTTGACTTTCCTGGGCTGAGGGGATGCAGGGGAGGAGTGTAAGGTTACAGCCCAGAAAGTCCTCCCTTGCTTCCTGCACCAGCCCCCGGCTGCTCCCCCTGAACCGCCCACCTTCATCGCTCCGCTCCCATCCTCGTCCTCCCTCTTCAGTTTCGCTGTCTCTGGCGATAAGTGAGTATTTCCTGCTTTCTGCCCTGTAGCTCTCCAGGATCCTCTCTCTGGGCAATGGCTGTGTCCGTGGAAGGGAAGGACGTGGCTGAGGGACGGGCACAGACTTGGCCCACTCGATCTCCCTTTGCCGATGAGCTCAGGCAAGAAACATTTCCGAGGCTCTGCTCTGTTCCATAGCGTAGCGGCTCCTCTGCAGATGAAGTCTGACCCCGTCTCACTTCTTTCTCCTGCCCGTTGTTTACTGTCAGGTCTTTCAGCAAACTAGCACTGATGGCATCAAGCATAGCCGACCTCGGCAAAGGTCCTACGTGAGGGCTTTCCCCTGCAGCCACTTGAGCAATTTGCCTGGCGGGAGTCCTTGGAGACCACATTTTGGGGAGAGGAAAAGCTGAGAAGTCGAGGGAGGTGATGGCTGCTTTTGGGAAGAGTCCAGAGGAGATGGGGAAGCTGCTGGAGCAGAGTCTGGGTCTCTAGACATCTCTCTGCTTTGTGGTAAGGCATCTGCCAAAGTTTACGTGCTCCGAGATCAGCAGGGGAGCAGAGGGATGCTGGCATCTGGGGCACCTTAGACTTTGCAGGGAGTGAAGAAGCCTTGAGGAATTCAGGAAGGTGAGGAGGGCCCCCAGGGTGGCGGTGGGGAAGAGTGGAGGAGAAGGAAGCAAGAGAAATTTTCCTGCCGAAGGATGAAGATTGCAGAGAAAATGTCCATGCAACAGCCTGACCCGGCAGCTGTGGGCTGAGACAGCAAACACACAGTCTGCTGGCCTGGAAAATGAAAATCCATCATATTTTCTCAGACCTGGCTCAGCTAGCACTTTTCTGGAGTTGTTTTTTGCACAGTGGAGTCGAAATGGTGCTGGTGACTGCCTTCAGCTCTCTGCTCTGCAGAGTGGTCCTAGCTGCTACCTCTGCAATGGACTTGCACCCCTCAAGGCTGATGTCCTCATCACCCAGTGGGCAAAATCTCAGTCCTAGTGAAAGAGTACTATTTCTCCTGTGTGTGATAACAATCACTTTTGCCAGCAGCTCCATCGCACCATCTGATGTTGCATTACATTACAGCAGTAATGTCACAATACTTTTACTACTTCACACTAGCTGAGAATTTGTCCTAAGCAAATGGAAGTAAGAACTGAAGATAAGAAATAATACTCAGAGCTGGATTCTCAGGTTGCCAGATGCAGTGGTTTTACCTTACCAACATCCCACTGAAGCTGTGTTTGCGCTGTCTGAGACTTTTTATGTAGCATTTTGTAAGAAATCAAGGGGAAAGCCCAGCAGGCTCCAGCATCCGCAGGCACACCTGAGGCAGGCGGTGTGGCAATATCACTGCCGTGCTGCTGGGCAGAAGGTTGGCATTCATGGCCAGCTGAAGCGTGGCTGGCTTTGATGCATGAAGGCCTTGTTAATACTACCGAGGTTATGCAACACAGCATACCCCCTGGGGTATGAAGCAGATTGCTAGGGGATTTGTAATTAGTGCAAACCCCTCGTCTTGAGGAGTGGTTAATTCGTGCAACAAAACCTCACCTGCAGGGACTGTGCACTGTTACTCAACAGGTCTACATACCATTGCAGCTATCAGTCAGGGCTATATTTGTACCTGGATATACACATAGGCATATATATGTATGTATATACATATACACTTTGCCTGATGCAATGAATTGGGTGGTTTGACATTGCAGTGCTGCTAACCATGTATGTAGCACAGAAGTAACAACAATAATGAGCATTTCTGCCATACAAGCCTAGAAGAGAAGGGGCTTGCTGATCTAGTGTATTTAGGTAGGCATGCAAAATGATAAAAAATGAGCAAACTCTAGACAGAAACTGTGGTTAACTATAAGCTTTCCAGGAGGCTTTCATGCCTTGTCTGCAGCAGTGTGTGACCTCTTCCTAGGTTAGCTGCAGCACTGAATTGAGGCTTTCCAGTCTCCTGCCATACTGAGGCAGGGGAATAAGGGAAAGGAAGGTGAGAAAGAAGGGACGGTCTGATAAAACTGCTGTAGAGCTAAGAAGTGCTTAAAAGAGCCAGCCAGGTCTATCCCAACTGGTTCAGAGCAGTTGTTGACCCCTAAGTGTTTACATGCAACGAGGAGAGGCTCCTGTAGGAGATGGGAATACTGGCAAAAAGGTATTTAGGTGCCCGATGAGCTGATTAAGACCAGAGAGAGGGAAAGATGTGAAGGGACTTATTCAGGGCAGGTATTAGCAGGGGAGGAGCAGACCCTCTGAGAGCAAGAGATGGTTTTCCAGAGTTTGCTGCTGAGCTGGACTGAGAGCACATCAGCCTTGCAAGATAACAAGAAGCATCATGCAGATGAAATATCTCTGGCAGTGAAAGTAGAAGAGACCCTGGGGTAGGGGAGTCCCGGGTGATTGGAGAATGCTCATGAGCTTGCAGACTTCACTGCCCACAATATCAACATTAACTGGTTCAACCCAGTGGAGCCCCAGGTAACCCTGTGGAAACCATGTGATTGTTCCAAGACCAAAAAAATAAATAAATATGAAAATAGGATCATTTTATCTGAGGATAAGTGCAGGCACCATGGAAAGTTTCTCCACTAGGCCATTTGCTGCGGAGACCAGCTTCAGGGCAGGTAAGACTGTGCTGGGGAAGGGACCTAAAGCGAAAGAGGCTGACAAAAAAGCTCTTTGGGGGCTTTTTTTTAAGCCGGGAATAGCAGCTTGCCTATGCCGGGGCTGGCAGCTGGAGGACAAGCAGCCAAGCCAGCTTGGGCAGAGCCACCGTGAGCCGCGGGTATCTAACCGAGGTGTCAGTGCTTTTAACCAGGGTACGGTAACAGTAACAACATTAACCAGCCATTAATTGTGCCCTGGGTATAAGAAGCCTTGGGGAGGGCAGTGACTAGTGAACACTGAACACAAGGCAATAAGCGGTAAGTTGGTGTTAACAGCGGAATACTTAAATGTGCTGTAAATAAACCCCTGCGTAGTTTTGAGAGGTCTTTTGATTGCAGAACCAGTTATGGTTGCAACCCAATCAAAGGCCGTGAGAAAAACTGTGGGCACCCAGAGAGAGGCCCCACTTGCAATGGGGGGTAGTGGAGATGACACCTGTGTCAGATGTGTCCAGGTGAAGGATCTGCTCAGCCTGGGGGCTGAGCTGAAGGATGAAGTAGGAAGGCTTAGCAGTATCAGCGATTCTGAGAGAGAGATAGATTGGTGGAGCCACTTCCTGAATCACAAGCAGCAAATCCCCTCCCCTCTGGCCCTCAGGAAAAAGGAGGGGACCTAAAGGATGGGGAGGAGTGGAAGCAGGTGCCTGCCAGGAGAGGAAGGAAAACCCCTGCCCGGCCTCCCTCACCTGCCCAGTTGCCCTTGCAAAACAGGTCTGGGGCTCTAGACAATGAGAGCCAGACAAAGGAAGAGACAGGTGGAGGTTCATCCATAGGGCTCTCAAGGGTGAACCAGTCAGCCATACGCATTAGGACTTCTTCGTCCAAGAAAAAAAGGAGGGTAATTGTTGTGGGGGACTCCCTTCTGAGGGGAACAGAGGGCCCTATCTGCCACCAGGATCCA
>NW_009706379.1:0-1840 GCF_000703405.1 Apaloderma vittatum | reverse complement strand
ACCCACAGGGAGTTCTGCTGCCTACCTGGGGCCCGGGTTAAGGATGTTATTAAGAAGCTTCCAGGTTTGGTTAAACCCTCTGATTATTATCCGCTTCTAGTTATGCAGATCAATAATGATGAGATAATGCGATAATGAGAGACGGCCAGAAGCAATCAAAAGGGACTTTAGGGCACTGGGATGGATGCTTGAAGGATCAGGTGCACAGGTTGTGTTTGCCTCCATTCCTTCAGTTATGAGGAAAAATAGCGGAAGGTTCATCAAAGTGAAGCAGATTAAAACTTGGCTAAAAAGGTGGTGCCAACGTCTAGCTTTGGGGTTTTTAACCATGGGGAGATCTACACGGCACCTGGTCTACTAAAACCAGATGGGGTTCAAATGACACAAAGGGGAAAAAGAATCCTCGGTCATGAGCTGGTGGGACTCATAGAATATTCTTTAAACTAGATATGAAGGGGGAAGGGGTTACAACCAGATCAAATGAAAACAACCCTGGGATACACATAGTGACATCAGAAGCAGAGTACAAATGTACTTTACTGGGGATTCCAGGTACCTTATTAGGGGCCCAACTCAAATGCCTTTATATGGGGGCCGGTTAGCTCAGTGGTTTGAGCACGGGGCTGGCAACAAGGACCAACACTGAGGTCACGGGTTCGATTCCCACTCGGTCCCCATGTGTGGCCAGGTCTAGTCGGGCGTCCCTGCCCAAAAACAGGGAAGGTTGGACTAGATGATCTCTAAGGTCCCTTCCAGCCTAGGCCATTCTATGATTCTATGATTCTATGAATGCCCACAGCTTGGGCAATAAACAAGAGGAGTTGGAGATGCTTGTGAGTCTGCAGCGCTGTGACCTGATCGGCATCACAGAGACATGGAAGAATGACTCCTGCGATTAGTGTATTGGACTAGAAGCGTGTAAACTGCTCAGGAAGGACAGGCAGGGGAAACGAGGAGAGGGTGTTGCCCTCTATGTCAATTAATGGCTAGAATGCATGGAGCTTCATATGGCAAGTGATGACAAAAGAACTGAGTGCCTGTGGGCCAGGGTGAAAGGAAGGGTAGGAGACTTTACAGTGGGGATGTGCTACAGACCACCCAATCAGAAGGACCAAGTGGACGAGGTCCTTCATAGGCAGATAAGAGTTGCTGCTTGTTCAGAAGCCCTAGTCCTCATGGAGGATTTTAATCACCCTGACATCAGTTGGAAAAACAACAGGGGGAACAAGCAGGGAACAAGCAATCCAGGAGATTCCTGGAATGCATTGATTATAACTTCCTTATCCTAGTGATAGAGGAACCAACGAGGAGAGGTGCCATGTTAGTCCTCGTTCTCATCAATAAGGAAGGGCTGGTGGGTAATGTTCAACTTGTGGGCAGCCTTGGCTGCAGTGACCATGAGATGGTGGAGTTTGAGATCCTAAGGGCTGCTAAGAGGGGGAAGCTCAGCAAGCTTGACACCATTGATCTCAGAAGAGCTGACTTTCACCTCTTTAGGAACCTCCTTGGTAGTGTGCCGTGGGATAAAGCCCTGGAGGGACTAGGAGCCCAAGAAAGCTGGTTGACTTTCAAGGATCATCTCCTCCAAGCTCAAAGGCGCTGCATCCCTAAAAAGAAGGGAAGAAATCAGGCAAAAATACTAGGACACCTATATGGATAAACAAAGAACTCCGGGCGAAAATCAAATACAAAAGGGGAACACACAAAGCGTGGAAGCAGGGACTGGTAACCTGGGATGATTACAAGGAAGTTGCTTATGTAATCAGAGACCAAGTTGGAAAAGCTAAGGCCCTGACAGAGTCAAATCCAGCCAGCAATATTAGAAATAACAGAAAAGGAT
>NW_009706378.1:45055-49559 GCF_000703405.1 Apaloderma vittatum | reverse complement strand
GCTCTGGTTGGGGTACTCCGGCGGAGGCAGCGGGGCTTTCTCCTCCTGGAGGATGAGGGGCATGCTGGAGGAGGGCGGAGGCTTGGAGTCGTCCAGCTCATCCGCGAAGATGATGGGCACACCTTTCTTGATGAAGGTGGCCTGGTCTTCGATGGTCAGCTTCCCTTTCCTCTTCTTGCGGTAACAGATCATGGCGATGATGCCGGCCACGAGGAGGATGGCGGCCACCACCACAGCAGGGATGACGGTGTGAAGGTACACGTCGTCCTCGCTGCTCTTCTCGGGGTCTTTGCCCGCTGCCACCGTTGGCGTCGCCTCTGAGATCACCCTTCCGTCCTTCGTCACGGGGATGAACTGGATGTGCCTGCAGCTACCGGAGCCGACCACTGACACGTTCAGGGGCTTGAACTCGGGCTGCAAGACGTTGGAGAAAGCTGGGCTCGGCCCGCCGGAATCATCCGCAATCCTTCTGCTCAAAGTCCGGATCTGCTCCCGGGGGCAGGGCTCCAGGGGCAGCGTGTTGTTTGTCCACTCCACCACGATGGAGCCCTTGGCGATGTCCTGCACTGTGATGGTGCTGCTGTTCCTGTCACCGAACGCCAGAGCCAGCTTCTTCACCAGCATGATCTTCTTGTTGATGTCATTCACCACCGCGTTGTGGTCCCCTTCCAGCCTGGCCTTGAACTTCACTGGAGACTTGTCCCCGTGGGGGCGTTTGTGGACGTGGATTTCGAAAGCATCCACGGCGAAGAGCCCGCCTTTGTCGGTTGCGTACATGAAGTACTCATGCTTCCCGATGTGGTTGTGGTCCGGCATGCCGTACATGAGCTGGCTGGTGCTGTTGAACTGCACCCACGAATTCTCCTCTATCATCTGCTGCTCCTTCAGCTTCAAGGTCAGCTGCAGCTTGTCAGTGGTGGTATCTTCCTTGTCGTAGAAGGTATCTGATGGTATTTTCACCTCAAAGTAGGTGCCCTCCCACGCGTCGACCCTGTCGATGTGGTTCGTCAGCTTGGGTGGCTCATTCGGCTCCCAGGGCCGGGGGATGCCGCTTGCTGTGGTGCGTACGCGGCTTGGGGGGGAGGCTGTCGTCAGCTTGGAGATGGAGGATCTGGTCGTGCTGGGAGGCTTTGTCGGACGGGGAGTTTTGGGTCTTCGAGTCGGCCTTCGCGTTGTCGCGGTGGAGGAGTCTGTCGTGGATGGCGTGGCTGGCTTTAGAGTGGAGACTCGGGGTTTCTTGGTGGTAGTTGTGGGTGGTGTGATCACCGCGGTGGGCTCTATGTAGCCGGGCATCGTGGGGCGAATTGGCACGGAGGCCGTGCCAGTGCCTTCTGCTACCCTGGTTGGCTGGATGGGTCCCAGAGTGGGTGTCTGGACGATGGGGCCCCTCGTTCTGATGGTGACCGTAGGCTTCCTGGGCAGCGGTATGGGCTCCCGGACAGGGGGTGCTGTCGTCTCCGTGGGAGGTGCGATGGCGGGTGACGTCGGGGTGGGGACGATCCTGGTTGGCGGTTCTTGCGCGGCAGTAGTGGGTGGCCCAATGGCGGTCAAAGGCGTAGGGGTGGCATTGATCTGCCGCCGGATCCTCTTTGGGAGGTGAGGTTTCTTGTTAGCAATGTGCCAGCCAACAACAGGGTAGCCAAGGCGGGCAGACATGGTTCCTTCCTTTGCTGGAGCCTCCACCTTGCTGATGTTGGGGACACTGTTTTGGCTCAGAGAACATCCCAGTTTCCATGAGAGTAAGGCCCCATTTTCCACCACCTTCTTTGCATTTCCCGGTCCAGCCATGAAGGCTGACATATCGAAGAGTCTGTTATTTACAACAGGAACCAACTTCATGTTATGAAGTTCCACCTCCGAGAAGCTCCTCATTCTGTTTAAGAGTTCAATCCTCTGCTTTGGTGTCATTTTTGTTAAGTCAGCATCCAAAATGACAGTCAGGATAGTGACTGGCTCTTCTGAGCCGCACACAAACGGTGCCGTGTCACCCGTCTCTTGGACGGCCGCTCGCACCGACTGAGGCTCGTTGTGGTCTTCTTGGTGGACCTCAACGGAGAAGACATTTGCGGTCTGTGGCACATAGCTTCCATTCGGGAAGGGCTGCAGCGTGGTCACTGAGATGTAGTGGACGCCCTTGTCCGTGTCAAGGGGCAGCCCTTCCAGGGAGCTGCTCTCCGCGTTCCAGTGTAACCAAGAAGGCAAGGAGTCCTTCCCAGCTTCGGAGATCTACCAAACAAAGAAAAAAGAAGAAAGCGCTTTTAGGAGTACAGCATTAGGACAGGCTTTGGCAGCAAAAATGCTTAATGTAAAAGATTAAAGAAAAAAATCTGAAGTATAACAATCAGGGAAGGAACATCCTGGCCAGAGTGGGGCAGCTCATGTCTTCTCATCTTCATAGCGGCAAGGACGAGCTCTGCAGGGTGCACTGGTCCCAAAGGGCTTAAGGAGCCATGGGAGGTCATGAAGTCCTGCAAAGGTCCCTCGCCTGCTGGCAGCAGCTCTCTAGCACTTGCTGTGCAACTACTAAGCACAAGCAGTTCATCTTTGCCTAGGGCAGAAGGGGAATTTAAGTCACAGGCCCCAGCAGTTCAGCAAACAAACTTTTTCTCGGTTAACTTTCAGCTTCGTGCCACTGCCCCCAGCAGCCAGGACAAGCTGGAGGGGCCAGCAGCTGCCAAACTATGGCTCAGAGTCCCCTGCCTGGCTGGAGCACCGCAGCAAATCCCAAGAGCTATGCAGCTGCTTGAAACATGGCATCCTCCTGCAGCGCTGGAGGAGTGGCAAGCCAGGGACAAAGGAGGGGAGCAACATCTGGTCATCTCAGCACTGTGACGGCCAGCACAGGCAGGTAGGGACGGCGCCAGGCTGAGGCACTGCTGGACGTCACACGGGGCAGCACACAGCCTAGTTTCATGCTCAGAGTTTGCTTGAAATGAAGGATTTCGCTTCCATATAGTAACTTGCTTCTGTGGATGTGACTTGGTGCAGACCACAGGCACCTCAGCCCTCCAACATACTACTTACGACTTCTTTTAGGCCAACGGCAATACTTTTTTCTTTTTTTACATGACTTGTAGTGCAAATTAGTGAAGTGTGGCCCAAAAGCAGGGATCACGCATGCAATGATGGGATTTCTACATGCTTCAGCCTGCAGTAACCTCACTGGCTGCCTCCTCTTCCTGATTTATCCATTTGTGCCTTTCTAAGCCCACCCTGCTCTTCCACCTTTGTGTCTCCTTCCCAGCCAGCCCAGGTCCAGGCCGTGCAGGTCTCCTGGCCACTTTGCTCATGCGGAGACCTCGGTTCTCTCCAAAATGTCACCAGCACAGCTGACACTAAGCAAGGTGCTTAGGACCTGGGGGACTCCTGCCTCAGGCTGCAGCCAAGGGTGGATATAAACCCCCAAACCTCCCGCTGCCAGCAGCTGCCGTCTGTCCGTCTGCACTACAGCACTCATCACGAGGCACAGTGGAGCCACCTGGGCTGCACAGTGAAAGGGGTGACCCTGCCAGCTCGGTGGGCTCTGACATTTCCCAGTGCTGTAGGTACCCCTGGATGAGTAACTTGAGCTTCACTGCGCATTTGGAAAGATCTCTCCTCAAGGGATCTCCCCTGTCACACTCAAGAGGAAACAGGAGGTTTTGGGGGCCAGGGAGACACATTTAGCAGCTCTGGGTCTGCACACTTAAGGCTCTAGGTTCACTGCAGTCCAACGCAGAGCCGTGCTCCAGCTCTACTCCTGAAAAGGTGCATTGATTACTCTGCAATTCTGTAAAGCTCATACGTATTTTGTAATTTATCCAAACACAAAGCTGCGTGACGAGCTTCCCAAGGAAATCTGCCCCGTAGGAGTAGCCCTGCATCCAGCTGCGGGTGCAGAGATGGGGCTGGACTCGCCAGCCTTGCCCAAACCGCAGGTCCGGCCGGGGAAAGTCCCTGGACTGGACACAGGGCAATGCCTGGTGCTGCAGGGCTTGGCAGATGGTGAGTCCTGGGTACCTGTCCCATCATGCTGAATGACAGGACAGGGGGACTCACAGAGCCCCCTCCCTGCTCTGGGTTTTGGCACACTGAGGGGTCTGGATGCGCAGCCCTGTGAAGATAATGTGGGACCAAGAAGCCTCTTGGTAAGAAAGTTTTTGTGAAGAGCTATAGAGGGTTTCCGGCATGACCACACAGGCAACACCCTCATTCCTCTCCTCTGTGAAGGATCAGCCCTGCTTTCGGCCAGCCTGGACAAGCTGGAGAGCAAATCATGAGACACGCTGGGTGGTTCACGGAGCAGAGTTTAAAGCTGTTAGCACAGCTTTCAGTTAACTCCTCAGCAGCAATATGCAAAAGCTAGAAATTAAAATTCCTGTTTCCAGCAGCTGGAGAAATCCACCCCACAGGCCCTACACCCTGATGTATCCCACTCAAACACCCTTTTACTCAGCCTTGCAGCTTACCCATGCGTCTGGCAGAAAACAGATTTTTGGCAGGACTGCTGCCTGCACTCAGTCCC